>NC_041345.1:7500-30000 GCF_004354835.1 Perca flavescens
TGTAACGTAAATGGTAAATGTTCTGAGCCTGCGCTGTGTTTCTGCAGTGTCCGGTCAAAGAGGAACAGGCGAGGCCCGGTCATTGAGGCCGACGGGATGCTCAAGATGTTCCACTGTCCGTACGAGGGCTGCAGTCAGGTCTACGTAGCTATTAGCAGCTTTCAGGTAAAGCCTCTTCACTTCATACTTGACATTTCAGCTTCAGTTTGTTTTAAGGATGCACCGAAATGAAAATTCTTGGCCGAAACCGAAAAAGAGGAAACCAAGACCAAAACACCGAAAGAAATTATGCCAATTATTAGTACCATTGCATTTATGGCTATGACTGTGTACTAACTTTACTAAAATCAAGGCATTGCAATTGTATAAATTAACATTAAAGTTTCAAAGAATAAATCAATTACAAATTATGCAAATATTTATTTCGCACATTGCAACAATGCACAGTATAAAATAAAATTAAAACTTAAATGTTTAACTTGACGCCACGCATGTGTACATTAAATAATAGAAGACTACATTTACCTAGCCCCAGAGCAAAAGCTGTGTAGAGATCTACAACATTATAGATGCAAAAAGACTCATTCTGTTGACATCAATTTATATAAGCACAAGTAGAACTGACATAACAGCTGTTATATATGTTACGTTTATTTTCAAGTTTTATTTTGAGGGTCTTTTAAAGTTTACATGCTGTCTCAGCTAGCGGTTAGCCAAATTAACTGTTAGCTAAACTAATGTTAGCTTAACTGTGGAGGCTGACGGCAGACCGGTACAATCAGCTAGCGGTTAGCCAAATTAACCGTTAGCTAAACTAGCGTTAGCTTCCCGCTGGAGGCTAACGGCAGCCCGCTATAATCACCTGGCGGTCCTCCGAATTAGCTATTAGCTAAACTAACGTTAGCTGGAGGCTAGATCGGGTAGTAGATCGAACATTTTCGGTGGCCAAATATTCGGTGCATCCCTAGTTTGTTTATCTGAAGACTAAGGGCCTTTTTTCTTACATCTGAAAGTCCAGACCAAGTTCATGTTCCGTGGTATTTACTGTACATTTGATCCGGTTAGTTTTGGTTTTACACTGCAGTTGTGCCAGTGCGCTAAAGAACTCTACATGACTACGTCTCCCAATACTTGTGATTGGTTTGTAGACGGGCTTCCCCGTCCTCTCGTATCCTCTCTCAGGGTCCTATTTTAACGGTGTGAGGTCACGGTGTGCAGCACCTAGTGCAGGTGCACCAGGGCGTGTCCAAATCCACTTTTGCTAGTTTGACGGCAGTAAAAAGGGTCCGAGCACCGGGAGCCTGGTTCTAAAGGGTTGTTCTTAGTGTCTTCATTAATCAGAGGTGTGTTTTGGGCGTAACATGCAATCAACCAATCAGAGATCATCTCCCATTCCCTTTAAAAGCCAGGCACGTTTGGACCTTGGAGCATTGCTGTTATGATGGAGGATTTGCACCACACATTTTGTGTGTGTGTGTGTGTGTGTGTGTGTGTGTGTGTGTGTGTGTGTGTGTGTGTGTAACAAGCATAGTGTGCACCTGCTGTGCACGAGCCTAGGAGCATCTTACTAATAATCTGTTAAAATAACAATGAAATGCTGCGTTATTGACTTTAGACCAGGTTTTTGTTGGTCAATGGCCGATGATAGCAATAATCCCAGAATGCACCTGAACACACCTCCCTGTAAGACCAGCATGCCCAGAATGCACCTGAACACACCTCCCTGTAAGACCAGCATGCCCAGAATGCACCTGAACACACCTCCCTGTAAGACCAGCATGTCCTGAATGCACCTGAACACACCTCCCTGTAAGACCAGCATGCCCAGAATGCACCTGAACACACCTCCCTGTAAGACCAGCATGTCCTGAATGCACCTGAACACACCTCCCTGTAAGACCAGCACGCCCCAGAATGCACCTGAACACACATCCCTGTTAGACCAGCACGCCCAGAATGCACCTGAACACACCTCCCTGTAAGACCAGCACACCCAGAATGCACCTGAACACACCTCCCTGTTAGACCAGCACGCCCAGAATGCACCTGAACACACCTCCCTGTAAGCCATCACACCCAGAATGCACCTGAACAGACCTCCCTGTAAGACCATCACACCCAGAATGCACCTGAACACACCTCCCTGTTAGACCAGCACGCCCAGAATGCACCTGAACACACCTCCCTGTAAGACCAGCACACCCAGAATGCACCTGAACACACCTCCCTGTTAGACCAGCACGCCCAGAATGCACCTGAACACACCTCCCTGTAAGACCATCACACCCAGAATGCACCTGAACACACCTCCCTGTAAGACCATGGACCACAGATGGGTTAGGGTTGACTGCTGCCGTCCCGGTGCTACCGCGGCTCTCTGTGTTGTGTAATACGTTGAAAAATGGGACAAAGCGCAAAAAAAAGTGAATGCCAAAAAAAGCATTGTTTATTGAACAAATGAACATTGAATTGAATATAAAAGACACCACTAAAAAGTGATAGCTACGTTTTAAAGTGCAGTTTTCTGCTGATATTTGTGCCTTTCGCGATGTGGGGGTTGTTTTGTAAAACAAAAGATTTATTGCGCAGCCTTAGTTCAGATCACACTGGGAAGTCCAGACCAAACAAGGTAGGTGTGTAAGTCCCCTTAAATATCCGAGCTTATTGTTTAATTTCCCTCTGTCTGTCTGTAGAATCACGTCAACCTCGTCCACAGGAAAGGGAGGACCAAGGTTTGCCCTCATCCAGGCTGTGGGAAAAAGTTCTACCTGTCCAACCACCTGCATCGCCACATGATCATCCACTCAGGTACGCGCTCACAAAAACACACGTTACATGTGCCAAATAATCTCCTCTTCATAAACCTCCAAACGTAACCGAATGTTTCCTACAGGCGTCCGAGATTTCATCTGTGAGACTTGTGGGAAATCGTTTAAACGTAAGAATCACCTGGAGGTCCACCGGCGAACGCACACGGGAGAAACGCCCCTCCAGTAAGTTACCGAAAACAATCTGTCAAATCTATCAAACGTCTTTTTATTAAAGCATTCGATTTAACATACATTCCACTCATACATTCTGAGAATATTTTTTTATATACAGTACAGGCCAAAAGTTTGGACACACCTTCTCATTCAATGTGTTTCCTTTTTATTTTCATGACTATTTACATTGTAGATTCTCACTGAAGGCATCAAAACTATGAATGAACACATATGGAATTATGTACTTAAAAAAAAGTGTGAAATAACTGAAAACATGTCTTATATTTTAGATTCCTCAAAGTAGCCACCCTTTGCTTTTTTATTAATAAGGGAAATAATTCCACTAATTACGCCCTGACAAAGCACACCTGTGAAGGTAAAACCATTTCAGGTGACTACCTCATGAAGCTCATTGAGAGAACACCAAGGGTTTGCAGAGTTATTGATTTAAAAATCGAGTTCGTAGGTCAAATCGATTTTTGGATGTTTAACAATCTTTGTTGCACCCTGCACAGTGACTTTTCACTTAGAGAAAGGGTTTGCCTTTGCAATTTTGATTATGTTGATGCACTTTAATTAAATACAATAAATACATATTTTTAAAATATATATTTACAGTTTGCAGTTATTTGGTTTTAAATGGAAGGGGGGGGGGGATCGAATAGAATCGTAAAACGAGTTTTTTAGGGAAACAAATCGCCCAGCTCTACTTCTCGGTTTGACGCACAGCTAGGCGGGCCAAAATGTATCGTGCGGGCCGGATAAAAATGTTCAGGGGGCCAGATTTCGTCCCACGGGGCCTTGAGTTTGACACATGTGGTCTACATAATCCTCACTCCTCTCTCTTCCTCCCTGTTCCTACTACGTCTCCTCTCTCAGATGTGAGATCTGTGGCTACCAGTGTCGCCAGCGTGCGTCCCTGAACTGGCACATGAAGAAGCACACCTCCGAAGCCCACTACAACTTCACCTGCGAGTTCTGCCACAAGAGGTTCGAGAAGCTGGACAGCGTTAAGTTCCACAAGCTGAAGAGCCACCCGGACAAGCAGGCCACCTGAGAAGGAGTGTCCCCACACCTGGTGACAGGACCTAAACACGCAATGTTACAGGTTGGCCCTCGGCAGCCAAGGCAAGGCTTCTAGTGAGAGAGACGGACTTTCCCTTTGCTGTGTTTGCCTGGAGTCTCATGTCCAGGATGGTGCGAACATCACCTGTGAACACACAAGCAGGGGAAGCAGCGGGCCAGTCCAGCTGTGCAGGATGCACGCCGTTTCAGAGTTCGGGGCCCGAAACTTGGGGCTCGAACATGTTTGGTACAGCGAGGAAAGACAGCTTAAAGTGCCCATGTTATGAAAAAAAAACAGTTTTTCGGGTGATTTGGGGTGTTATTTTGTGTCTCTGGTGCTTCCACATGCATACAAACTTTGAAAAACAATCCCTCCATGGTGTTCTGAGTGAGATCTGGTTTCTGAATGTGTCCTGCCTTCAGTCTCCTGGTGAGCTGGTCAACATCTGCACGGCTTTCTACGGCACTAGCTGAGACGAGGGGGCTTAGGGGGCTAACCGTTAGCATGCTAGCTTGTTCTCGATGGAAAAACACTGCTACAACACACACAAGTTCACCCTAATCTACAAAATAAATTGTATAGAACTACTTCCATGTCTCTGTTCTGCAGGTATTGTTGGTCTAAGTATCTCGGCTAATCCTGCCTTGTACTGAAGGTGGAGAAACAGCTAGCTAGCTCATGTAGTCTTACCTAGCTACTGAGCATGTAGTCCCTTACTTAGCTACTGAGCATGTAGTCTTACCTGAGCTACTGAGCATGTAGTCTTACCTAGCTACTGAGCATGTAGTCTTACCTACTGAGCATGTAGCTACTGCTACTGCATGTAGTCTTACCTGTAGTCTACTGAGCATGTAGTCTTACCTAGCTACTGAGCATGTAGTCCTTACCTAGCTACTGAGCATGTGTCCTTAGCTACTGAGCATGTAGTCCTTACCTAGCTACTGAGCATGTAGTCTTACCTAGCTACTGAGCATGTAGTCTTACCTAGCTACTGAGCATGTAGTCCTTAGCTACTGAGCATGTACTGCTACTGCATGTAGTCTTACCTAGCTACTGAGCATGTAGTCTTACCTAGCTACTGAGCATGTAGTCTTGTACCTTACCTAGCTACTGAGCATGTAGTCTTACCTAGCTACTGAGCATGTAGTCTTACCTAGCTACTGAGCCTGTAGTCTTACCTAGCTACTGAGCATGTAGTCTTACCTAGCTACTGAGCATGTGCGACTGACAACAAAAATGTTAGAGCAGTGAGAGATCTCACTCTGTAGCTAAAACAGAGACCTGAACACAGGGTGAAAAGAGGAGCTGCAGCAATGTGCAGTACAACAAAAATATGGTGTTTTTTGATAACTAAACCATGTAAAAAATATTCTGGTACAACCTTAAAATACAATTATGAACCTGAAAATGAGCACAATGTGACCACTTTAAACCAGCGTTGATTAAATGCAGGATTGTGTGTGCACTGGGGGCTTAAAACACAGATAAACTGTTGAAAAGCTAGCAAGATTTGAAAGTAGTATCTTCGTCTAACCCCTCCCCCGCCCTCTTGGCTCCGACACACACACACGCACACACACGCACACACGCACACACACACACACACACAGACACGCACGAGACATTTCCTGAAAACAGCAAATCCTCCCCAAAAATCCCAAGATAAACCAACAGAAAGACGGCAGCCAGCGGCAACTTCTGCTGAGTTTTCTCTTCCGTTCTCCTGCAGACTTGCAGTAACTCCGGCGGCGGCGACGCACATTTTGATCAGGCTACGGGGCACGGAGGCATTTCATTGGTTCTTTCCAAGCAGAGCGCAAGGCAGTGATTGGTGGGCTTTTACAGGATTACAGCAGCTACAGATGACGGGGCTTTTTCACTTGTCTTTCAGAGCCCAGAAGTTATATATTGCTGTCGGGTCTGCAAGGACTGTTTCAAACAGTAGATACAAAAAGTGTATATTGGAAATATTTACCAACCCTGCCTTTAATAATGTTCAGTTGACTGTTTGCTCCAAACAGCTCAGCTTAACAGCCATGACTAGGCACGGCAGGGGGGTCAAGCTTTGTGTAATGGTGCGTTCAGATATTACTTTATAATATGTATTTATTTACTTTATTTAGAGCTGTAGGCACAACACATTCTCACTCTCCTCTGGTAAAATACGGATGCTTGGTCAGGTGACCTTTGTCGTTAACGCTAAAAGTCTCCTTTAGCGTCATATACAGACCTTCCAGAAAAATGTGGAGTTTTTTTTAAGTGATTGTTGCTGATATCGGGTGATGACTCATAAATGAGGTTGGGAGAAAGATGATGACCAGTCCGATGATTATAAATCAAGTGCAGCTTTATTCAAACAGTGAACAAACTTTCATGACACTGGAACAACCATGAGCATACAGACACGTGTCTGCTCAAGGGTGACCAACATGTACATCAGAATGAAAACCTTTTAAACTCTTTTTGTGCTCACAAGGCACAAGATATCTATGTCAGCGCACAAGTTTACTCTTAAACTGAACCTTTTATGGCCCGTGCTTATAATAGATTCCCACATTCCTGGCTCCAATTCCTCTGTGTGAAACTTGTACCCAAACTCATAATAGATTTACACATTCCTGTGGGTGAAGGTTGTCCCCAGACTAACCTTCTTTTGTAGTACCCTACATACAAGATATAAAATACAACTGAAACATGTAGGCTGAAATATCCAACCTATCAGTTGCGGGCAAAAATCCTTGATTATGCGGCACGTTTTCTTAAAATACGCAGACTTTGGCTGATTATACGTTGAATTATGTGATCACATAATCAAGTTTTTCTGGAGGGACTGCATATCAGCCTTTGTTGGTGGGTGGGCTTATGTTTCCGTCCCACGGGGGAATAACTGGACGAATGAAAGCTGGAGGATGACGCTGTAATCAACAAACCAAAAAAAGCCTTTTCTCCTCTGTAAACTAACTCCTCGGCATCAACACGTGTTCTCCTGGCTGTTGATGTTGTATAATGCAAACCTTTTAAATACACACTTTTACCGCCACGCCCATTGTCCGTCCTGTAAGCAAAATGAGGTTCTGTCCTTTTGATTTAGTCATGTTTGTGAAGCAGAAGTTCTCTGTGTGGAGTCTAAAGCGTGAATTTTACTGGCTGCAGCCCAGCTGGCGCACAAGTTAGCCTTTTATAACAATAGGCTAACGATTGGGTCATAACCACGAGACTTACTGTCACACAGTAGAGGAATTACCGTATAGTACAGGAGAAGCTCACAGGCAGTTTGGACTTCCATTATCTGTTTAGGTTTAATTACTAATGTTAACTAGCATGTTAGTGATCAGTAATTACTAATGTTAACTAGCATGTTAGTGATCAGTAATTACTAATGTTAACTAGCATGTTAGTGATCAATAATTACTAATGTTAACTAGCATGTTAGTGATCAGTAATTACTAATGTTAACTAGCATGTTAGTGATCAGTAATTACTAATGTTAACTAGCATGTTAGTGATCAGTAATTACTAATGTTAACTAGCATGGTAGTGATCAGTAATTACTAATGTTAACTAGCATGGTATGATTAATTACTAATGTTAACTAGATCAGTGATCAGTAATTACTAATTTTAACTAGCATGTTAGTGATCAGTAATTACTAATGTTAACTAGTATGTTAGTGATCAGTAATTAGCCTGTGTCTATGTTATCTCCTTACATATACCTACACTCTCCGTCTCTGTGAGATTGGGAATGATTGAGATTTCTCTCTCACAGCTACCAGAAGACTTCACACTTTCAGACACGTTGCTCACGTCACATCTACGTTGTCTCCGTCAGTTGGAGGCTGCTCAGTAAAGGAAGAGATCACCGGGAAAGTTCTTCTAATATCCTTCACTGGTCTCCGTCCAGAGACACGGGGTCTGGTGGTCCAGTTATATATATATATATATATACTGTCTATGGGCTCATTGAAATCCACCGCCTTCAACAGGAAGTAACCTTACCTCTGGATGACTGCGTCTTTCGGCAGATTTAGCTGTGATTTCACTGACGTCACACTACGCTGCTTGTGCTCCAATTCAGTCGCTCTAACAACAGAGCATCTGTCGCGTGGGCGGGCAGCACCGTGGTTATCTAACCACTCATCATCTGCTTCCACTGTCCGAGTGTCCTGAGTCTCAGGCTCCGATGACGAGTCCTGGGAGCTTGGTGGGACCCCTTCTCAGGAAAACTCACCTCTGTCCTCTGGCGGCCCTTTCTCGCTTTCTGTCTGCGTTTTTAGATTCGAATCAGATGCACTGTTTCCTGTTTGTTTTGTTAACTGGTGAATCACTAAAATATGTGAATATGACATATTTGGATCATATCTTTTTTTTTTTTTGGAAGAGACATTTATTTGCATAACACGCTCAAAGGGTGTGTGCGTTTGTGACTAAGTGTGGGTGTGCAGAAATAGACATAGTGTCCTGACTTGTAGTCATTAAATGGTAGATACTGACTGTCTGTCTGTCTTCTAGTCATTAAAGGACAGATACTGGACACGTTTCAGTGAACTATTTTTGTAAAATACGAGATCGTATTCCGATCGAGCCGCCATGACTATCGGCTGGAGCAGCCAGACCCACATGACGCGTTCCTCATTTCCAGTTTTCGTTTTTTGTATTACGTCTCGCTCACACGCAGAACGTACGCTGAAGTCGGCATCTCTTCGGTGAGTTCTGAGGAACTTTCTGGACCTCGAGGAGACTGATCGGCTGACTGGCTTTACTGCTGATGGTGGTTGGGGGTCTGGGCCTTTATCATGCTGTGACTAATCATCAGCATTCATCTGCTGTCACTCATCTATTCTTCTCCCTTCTTTGGCAGTTGAGTTAGTAATTACTTGTCACTCTCTGTGTTCTTTTATGCAAATGTCACACTGCTGCACAATGTAAGAAATATGAGACCGAATTTTGAGGAGCATTTTGTTTACAAAATCTCCCTGAAAGCTCTCTGGTGATTGTGGGGAGAAAGGAAACGTCGCCTGTCTTGAAATGTTACTGTGTGTCAGGCAAAGTCTTACAATTTTATTTATATTTACATTTCATTAGAATTAAAGGAGATGATCTAACATATTCTTTATAAAACCTCCCAGTTAGAGAGGAAATTATCTAACACATTCTTTATAAAACCTCCCAGTTAGAGAGGAGATGATCTAACATATTCTTTATAAAACCTACCAGTTAGAGAGGAAATTATCTAACATATTCTTTATAAAACCTCCCAGTTAGAGAGGAAATGATCTAACATATTCTTTATAAAACCTCCCAGTTAGAGAGGAAATGATCTAACATATTCTTTATAAAACCTCCCAGTTAGAGAGGAAATGATCTAACATATTCTTTATAAAACCTCCCAGTTAGAGAGGAAATGATCTAAACATATTCTTTATAAAACCTCCCAGTTAGAGAGGAAATGATCTAAACATATTCTTTATAAAACCTCCCAGTTAGAGAGGAAATGATCTAACATATTCTTTATAAAACCTCCCAGTTAGAGAGGAAATGATCTAAACATATTCTTTATAAAACCTCCCAGTTAGAGAGGAAATGATCTAACATATTCTTTATAAAACCTCCCAGTTAGAGAGGAAATGATCTAAACATATTCTTTATAAAACCTCCCAGTTAGAGAGGAAATGATCTAAACATATTCTTTATAAAACCTCCCAGTTAGAGAGGAAATGATCTAAACATATTCTTTATAAAACCTCCCAGTTAGAGAGGAAATGATCTAACATATTCTTTATAAAACCTCCCAGTTAGAGAGGAAATGATCTAAACATATTCTTTATAAAACCTCCCAGTTAGAGAGGAAATGATCTTATTCTTTATAAAACCTCCCAGTTAGAGAGGAAATGATCTAACATATTCTTTATAAAACCTCCCAGTTAGAGAGGAAATGATCTAACATATTCTTTATAAAACCTCCCAGTTAGAGAGGAAATTATCTAACATATTCTTTATAAATCTTTACAATCATTCCCTGAAAGAACCAAGCAAACCAAATATTCTTCCAAACTTGACATTTTCAGTGTGTAGCTTGCGACATACAAGGTTGTTGTTGTTGAAGTTTGAGAACGGCAACACACAGAGAGAGGAAGAGGAGGGACATGTGATGTCAGGCGGTTATCCTGGGAATGTACATCCGTTGATCCAGACATTACATAAATATCGTGATAATATCTCACCGTGGGGCCTCTGGTGACTGCCCCCCCTACTCTGCTGCATTTTGAATCCTGCACCTGCAACACATCCAGGTAAAGACCTTATTTAACCCTTGTGTTGTCCTGTTTTCAAAGTTTTTTATATCAGAAATATGGGTTTCTTACAACTACATTGCCCCAAAATAACTTGGATGCATGCAGGTACGTTGTATGGAACCCATACAACATATACATCCATGTTCTTTGCTGGTAACATTAATGATTACATCGACTGAATTTTGGTTGATTTATTTAATTTCATAGCATATGAATGTTTAAATGGTTTCAGAAAGCATCAAACTGACCAAACTTTGACATAAACCAGTCTGTGATTCACTCAACATCCTCTGATCTCAACTATTCTATTAGTCAAAATAATTCATAATTTCTGCTTTTCTTCAAACTCAAAAATTAGGTAGAATGTCATTTAAATTAGGTTTATTTACCATGACTAAAAACAGTGTTGGAAAGAGGGATAAAAATGTTTAAAAAAGCACAAAACCAGAGAAAAAGTGCAGATTTCAAAAAGTAGTAATGTTTAGATTTACCGTTATTTTTCCTTTGTGCTACGCATTGATACAAAACAGTCTTGTCTTATTTTAATGTATCACAGTGGCGTGTCTGGCAAGAAACTACAGTCAAACCGTAAGGGTGCCACCTCCCAATCTCCTGTGTAACAATATGTAACTTAAAGGGACACGCCAATTTATCGGGACTTTATCTTATTCACTGTAACCCCCAGAGTTAGACTAGTCCATACATACCCTTCTCATCTCTTATTGGGACTTTATCTTATTCACTGTAACCCCCAGAGTTAGACTAGTCCATACATACCCTTCTCATCTCTTATTGGGACTTTATCTTATTCACTGTAACCCCCAGAGTTAGACTAGTCCATACATACCCTTCTCATCTCTTATTGGGACTTTATCTTATTCACTGTAACCCCCAGAGTTAGACTAGTCCATACATACCCTTCTCATCTCTGTGCGTGCTGTAACGCTGTCTGACAGCTCCAGCATTAGCTTAGCTTAGCACAGATCCTGTAGGTGAATGGTTCCAGTAATCCTACTGCTCCCAATAAGTGACAAAATAACTCCAACATGTTCCTATTTACATGTTGTGATTTATAGAGTCACAGCGTGTAAAAAAAAACAACGTAACATGAGACACAGCCATCTTCTAACAGTAAACAAACCGGGAACTATATCTCAAGCGGAAGAATATAGTACTTGGGCGGAGTGATATGCTCGCAGCAAGCCTGTCTGAGAATATAGTTCCTGGTTTGTTTACAGTTAGAAGACGGCTGTGTCTCATGTTACGTTGTTTTTTGTACACGCTGTGACTCTATAAATCACAACATGTAAATAGGAACATGTTGGAGTTATTTTGTCACTTATTGGGAGCAGTAGGCTAGTTGGAACCAGTTACCTGCAGGATCTGTGCTAAGCTAGGCTAATGCTGGAGCCGGGCCAGACAGACAGCACGCACTGAGATGAGAAGGCTATGTATGGACTAGCACGCACTGAGATGAGAAGAAGGGTATGTATGGACTAGTCTAACTCTGGGGGTTACAGTGAATAAGATAAAGTCCCAATAAGAGATGAGAAGGGTATGTATGGACTAGTCTAACTCTGGGGGTTACAGTGAATAAGATAAAGTCCCAATAAGAGATGAGAAGGGTATGTATGGACTAGTCTAACTCTGGGGGTTACAGTGAATAAGATAAAGTCCCAATAAGAGATGAGAAGGGTCTGTATGGACTAGTCTAACTCTGGGGGTTACAGTGAATAAGATAAAGTCCCAATAAGAGATGAGAAGGGTATGTATGGACTAGTCTAACTCTGGGGGTTACAGTGAATAAGATAAAGTCCCAATAAGAGATGAGAAGGGTATGTATGGACTAGTCTAACTCTGGGGGTTACAGTGAATAAGATAAAGTCCCAATAAGTCTGCGTGTTCCTTTAAAAAAGAACTGATATGTGCCTATAGTTTACATCAGAAAATACTTGCCTATTACTAAAATACACTATATGTTGTTATATGGAAAATTCAGCATCTTCTTAGACCATGGTCTGGGTGAATACTCAAACCTGATTGGCTGTAGGTTATAACCAGGGCCTGTAGCCGTGTGTAGTCTAATGTATTTTAGCGGTTATACTGTAGGCTACTATATAAATATATGGACCAGAATGGACATATTATGGGGTCTGGGTGTCCTACCCCAGGGAAATTTTGAGCATCAAAGACTTTACATTTAATACATTTCCTGTATTCTGATACCGTTTAATGCACTAATTTACGGTAGAAATCGATTTATTTAGCTTATGTGAAGGAAAACACAGACGACAATTCAAAATATATTAAAATTATAATCTAATTATAAGTGGCTAATGTTGGGATACATTTCAAGTGGTCTGGCAGAAAGTTCCATAATTTTGCCCCTTTAGCTATGATGTTCTATGGAAAGGGATGCTACCATTGCCTTTTTCAATGCAAAGTATGTAGTTACGTGTCAATGCACATTTTTAAGTGGGTATATGGAAATCCTGGAGCTTTCTTAGTGGGTATACTGCGTCTACCTGCGTATCACGTAGACTACTGTAGTATAATGGTTATAACAAAGATCCTGTAATGTCTGAACCAGAGCCTGTAGTATAGACGGGTTTCCTGTTTACAAACATTACCAGGGGCAGAAAGACAGATTGGTGAGCTGGTCCGATAATGCAAACGCATTTTTGTCTCAGTGCACATTGTCTTAGTCCCTTCATTTCGTCATGGCATTTATATAACACATACTCTATGCTCTTACAAAGCTAACGTTTTTGACCGATTACAATTTAATCATTTGTTGTGAGCTGGAGAGCTCTCGTTATGAGAAGCTAGCTATAGCTCTGTTTGCCATTCATTCCAATGGGGAAACCTCGCAGCTAGACTTTCGACATACATTCTGGTGGCGTATTCCTTTAAGCTTTCCTTATAGTTTGTATGTAACTGCTGACGCAATAAAACATGATTTTAGTTGGATCTGTTTGTCGGTCTTTAATTTTGCAGTGTTACTGTGATATATATGTATGGCTATAATTTTCATTTTAGGCTAATGTAATAGCCCGTGTTAGCAGCAGGGTTACTCCTGAGTGTGCCCTTATGGTTGGTTTATGTCTTAAAATAATGGCCAGGATTTCTGGGAAAAGGTACGATATGTTAGTTTCAAAAAATCACTGCAGGTTGATTGTTTTCAGCAGCAGAGGTTGATTGTGGGCGAGAGGGCGACAACACTGTCTTGGTTAGCTCGCCGAAGCTCTACTGCCACTGTCTCGGCAACGTTAGCTAATGTCCGCCAGCTAATGTAGGCTAACTATAGCCAGTTAGCTTTGTATGTAACGTAACAAAAACCCACCCATCTCAGAGGAGCGAAGCTTAATATTTCATTCAATAAAGTTATGTACAAAAGGAGCACTAACGCCACAGGTCCTATGTTGGCAACGTGGACGCAGATATAGTAAACTCCGAAGGCAGTCGTAATATTTACCTAGTAGGCTAGGCTAACGCTGTTGCGCTAACGTTAGCAAAACATCGGCGTAGCTTTAGCTACCTGTCTAAACTTGTCTCGAGTCCGGACCTTTAATTGTCTATGGTCCGGACTCGAGTACCACAGCCCTGACAGGTAGATATCACTGAGCTGAACAACCACAAGCTGCAACTTTCCTGATTGATCCAATGGGAGTCTGACTCTTGCACATGACCCCGATCTGCCCCTCTTATGGCTTGAAGCCATAACCTCCGCCGGTTTTTGGCAAAAGCATGCTTCCCCCTAGGTATGTTAAACATCAGGCACCCATCACTGGCTCTGTTTGTACAATTAACTACGCAACAACTCCTTGGCATTTTGACTTACGCTATGCCTCTACTAGCTAGCTAGCTAGCTACACAAAACATGTCTTCTTAGTGTTGACAAACTGACCGAAGAGCCGGTTAATTAACCCGACTCGTGTCACTGAGCCGGGAGAATCGAGTGCCAACTCACTCCTGTTTTTTTCTTTTACTTCATTCGTGCCTGTCAGTACCCGATCCGTTCCACCTGCACGATCCGTTCTGCGCATGCGCTGTGGTACGATGATTTACGACACTACCCGATCTGTTCCCACACTAGCCTCCACCGGTAAGCTAACGTTAGTTTAGCTAATAGCTAATTCACGTTAGTTTAGCTAATAGCTAATTCGGGCGGACCGCTAGGTGATTACAGCGGTCTGCCGTTAGTCTCCACTGGGAAGCTAACGTTACTTTAGCTAACAGTTCATTTGGCTAACCGCTAGCTGATTGTAGCGGTCTGCCGTCCGTCAGCCTCCACAGTTAAGCTAACGTTAGTTTAGCTAACAGCTAATTCGGCTAACCGCTAGCTGAGACAGCATGCAAACTTTTAAAAGACCCTCAAAATAAAACTTCAAAACAAACGTTAACATATATAACAGCTGTTACGTCAGTTCTACTTTACTTGTGCTCATTTAAAATCCAATCACTCAATACTTGTCTTTATTGTTATTACTGTAAAGTCTTAATGTAGCGGTAGCCTGCTTTTCCCGTTATGTTTGACTTAACGTTATTTTAGACTGAATCTAGCTGTCCGTTCTGCCTGCACGATCCGTTCTGCGCATTCGTTATTTGTCGGCTAGCAGTTAGCCGAATTAGCTGTTAGCTAAACTAACATTAGCTTGGGTGGAGGCTAGCGTGGAACAGATCGGGCAGGTCGTAAAACAGTATTATCATACCATGCGCATGCACAGAACGGATTGTGCAGGTGGAACAGATCGGGTACTGACAGTGCCGTTGTATATGTCAATGGTTGGCCGTTGTGTAGCTGGTATTCTTCTGCTACTGTGTGTGTTGTAATCTAGCTCATTAGCGCCTCCGCTGGACTGGAGTGGTGGTGCTAGAATCAATCAGGAAATGAGCTACTAATGCCTGGACCCAAACGAGACCGAATGTAACCGTGCAACCGGCCTAGGCTGCTTTGCACCTTGACCTCGAGCCAAACAACCCCCCAGAAGCTTTTTCCCCTTGTTATAATGTTGGTCAAGTTAGCGTTATCAGCTGGTTAGCTTAGTGCAGGTGCTAATGGATCCACGTTTGTATCTCGTAAGGTACCCCACTAATAATGCCCAGAATGGTACCAAACGTCGCAGCCAAGAGGAGTATCCATCAAGCAAGTGTTATTTAAATATACTTCTGGTGTAGTTACAAACTTTCTAATGCCTCGTTTTATAAATAAAGAAACTATTTGTACTACTGTAAATGTTTGGTACCATTCTGGGCATTATTAGTGGGGTACCTTACAAGATACAAACGTGGATCCATTAGCGCCTGCACTAAGCTAACCAGCTGATAATGCTAACTTGACCAACGTTATAACAAGGGGGAAAAAAAAGCTTCTGGGGGGTTGTTTGGCTCGAGGTCACGGTGCAAAGCAGCCTAGGGGGAAATTACTCCCAACCATCACTTTAAGTTAAATGTTAGAGAAGTGAATGTTGCTATGTGGTAGCTAGGCTAGGCTACTGAACGAGACCGTAAGGACCGTAACCGAGGCTACTGCACGAGTCTATATTCAAACGGGTGTCTAGGTTCTCGGCAAGTTTGAGTTATCAAACGATAGCAGAAGCCTTTATTTCTCGTGCATCTTAGATGATTGTGTACATACAAATTCATAGATTACATAATTGATGGATATCACATACAAATACACGTAATGTTATCTTAGTAGTTATGTTAAGTTAAATGTTTGTTACGTACTAGGTAGGCTGTCACCAGGAGACTGTGCACCAGACTACTGAACAAGACCGTAACCGTGGCTAATGCATGAGTCATGTAATCAAACGGGTGTCTAGGTTCTCGGTAAGTTTGAGTTGTCAACCGATAGCAGAAGCCTTTATTTCTCGTGCATTTTAGAATTGTGTTCATGGAAATTCATATACATTACAAGGGGAAAGAATTAGGCCTATATCACATACAAATACACGTAATGTTATCTTGATAGATATGTAAAGTTAAACGCGATCACCCGCCCCCCCGCTGAGGGCACGCGAACCGGTGACCGAATCTATTAACTCGGTAGGCCAACCAACGACCGTCCGGTTGAACCGACTCTCGTAAAAGAGTCGGTTGTCCCATCACTACGTCTTCTTTCTTCCCCCCGGTTGCGTGCGCAAGCAGTGATGACGTTGCCGAGAAACCCATGTATAATAGTTATGTAACAAAGATCCTCTAATGTCTGAACCAGAGTCTGTAGTATAATAGTTATATAACAAAGATCCTCTAATGTCTGAACCAGAGTCTGTAGTATAATAGTTATATAACAAAGATCCTCTAATGTCTGAAACAGAGCATGCACAGAGAACGGTTTGCGACGTCTTTGATGCATATGTTGTTGTTTAAAAGATTATTTTTGGACTTTTCCGTCTTTAATTTTGACAGGACAGCTAGGTGAGAAAGGGGAGAAGACCTGCGGGAAATCGTCACAGGTCGGATTTGAACCCTGGACTTCTGCAACGTTTATATATATATATAGCAATTTTGGATAAAAGCGTCAGCTAAATTACATGTAATTTAATAGGACTAAAGTGTTTTTTTCCGTTTCCCAGCATACAGGGTTGGAGCATGACCTCCAGTAGATAGAAATATAGAAGAAGCATTAATGTGGAAGAGTAATAAGCATTGCGTTGTATCTGCATTCATGAAAAAGCCACTCTTACCTGAACACTGAGTGGAGTCCTTCAGGGCCTCGTCCTCTCCACACCACAAGATGGAGCCAACACCCAGCCTTCCCGAGGTAAGCTCCTCCGTTACTGTTCAGGTCAGCTCGCTACTTGCGACAGGTGTAGCGCAGAGTTTTGCGTGCCCACTGAAAAGTGCATCCACCTCACAGAATCACGCTTAACTATTAAAAAATGATAGACTTCAGATTATTTATCACAATTGATGGACCTAAAACAGATTATATTGTTGATAACAAGTACTTTGATCTAAAAATAATTCGTTTTTCTTGTGTTTTTTCCTTCTGGATGCCATTATTGGCAGGGATGCAAAACTTGCCACAACCCCTGCAGAATGAGGTCAGTAACTTCGTACTGAAAAGTCTTGATTTTTGATTTTGGGGACCATGCCATATGGCTGGATAGCTAGTTTGTCTTGTAGTTAATCATACTGCCAAATTATATTCACTAATTGTCAACCCTACACAATGTTATTGACGTTGAATCTTGCTAGCATAGCGTTAGCATAGCGTTAGCTTTCTGGCTCGTAGCATTAGCTGTCTGAGCCGAGTCTCCCGTTGCTAACCGTCGTATCTAAGGACCGTCCTATTTGCTGGAGCAGTGATCAACGTTTGCATTGCATAAGAACCTTATGGGATGGGAATGGTTGTTACAGGTACTAGTCAACCCATCAGTTCTATCCAGGGAAACAGTTTTTGTCCAAAATAATTTTAGATTTTGATTGTAAAACGGATTAAAATATAAATTAATGGTCCTAAAAAATATGTAAAATCTCTCACATACCAGTTAATGCTACTTCACTGTTGACATTGGTATTTTAATCTTTTTGTTTTGTTAAAAAAGCTAAAACAACTGATTAATTTTATATTTGTATTAGTTTTCGTTTTAAGCTGGTAATATACTGTAGTTTCAGTATAGTTTTTCTTCAAAGTTAGTTTTTCAGTCAAGGTGTTCTTTCAACCCTGATGTGTGGAGACAGCTTTTGTCAGTAATTTGCTAAATGTTTGAGATTTGTCTGCAGCTTTCAAGTTTTTTTGTTTATTTAATATATATATTAGAACTTTAAAAGACAAAAACATACAGTACGCAGTGTTGGGAAAGTTCACTTTCTACATGAACTAGTTCAAAGTTCAGTTCACAAATTTTAAAATGAACTAGTTCAGTTCATAGTTCATACTTCAACATTTTGAACATTTTGAATTTGTGAATCTAATTCGGCTAACCGCTAGCTGAGACAGCATGTAATAACTTTAAAAGACCCTGAAAATAAAACTTGAAAACAAACGTTAACATACATAACAGCTGTTACGTCAGCTCTACTTTACTTGTGGTCATTTAAAATACAATCACTCAACACTTGTCTTTATTGTTATTACTGTAAAGTCTTAATGTAGTTGTAGCCTTCTTTTCCCATTAAGTTTAACTTAACGTTATTTTAGACTGAATCTAGCTGTCATCTAACGGTTAGCTGAATTAGCTGTTAGCTAAACTAACGTTAACTTCCCCGTGGAGGCTAGTCATAAGCTAGCGTGGACCAGATCGTGCAGGTTGTATCCTCGGTAAAACAGTATTATCTTGCGCATGTCAAGAATGGACAGTAATACGGTACGTTCAGTTCACGTTCGCCCAAAATAGTTCATGAACTCATGAATCGTTCAATGAACGCATTCAGGCACAACACTGACAGTACGTGCGAGCATAAACAGACATAAGTGTTTACATATACATAGATGTGGTGAAAATATAGGCTTTAAATAGAAACCAGTTGAAACTAATCAAACCGATAAAGACAGAAAGCTTTGGCATTTGTCTGTAGTTACTAATTAAAAAGGTTCTGGTCATTAATGGTCACATTATTTGTCATATTTACAAACTGTGCTCAGATTAACACCTGGAAACAGAGCCAGCAGGTGTGATAACAGCCTAGTGTGACTGCACACAGGTGATCTCTCTCTCTCTCTCTCTCTCTTTTCTCCTCCCTCTCTCGGGGGATGAGCCTAAAACTCCATGGCGATATGTGTTATCACTCCGCTGCTCTGGTTGCACCCACCTGCTCCCTCCTCCCTCCTTTCCCAGTCCTTTATAACCAGCCGGCAGCCTCAAAATAAAATCAGAAAACTGAGAAAAAGAGGCTCTGTCATATCTAAACACAGCCACGCAGCCACAGGAAGTAGGAGACAGAGAGTTTATTGTGGGTCATTTTCAGAGGAGCGAAGCGTATTACAAGCCTCCATCAACAGAGTGACAGTAGATAGTCTAAACAGTGATCCGTCCACAGATAACTCCTGGGAAAAGGTAAGCAAAACTGAACTAGAACATACTGCTTGTGATTTAAAGTTGAGGCTTTGTAATGTGAGTCTTTTGGCTCTTTTTTCCCAAGTGCTGCCGTACAGAGACAGGGAGGAATCCACACAACAATGACCCTTTGTCTCCTGAGACCTGCCTGCAATTATTTCAAGTCCACTGGCGTACTTTAAGATTTTGTGTGTCACTGAGGTTTTCTTTATCTAAGGAACAACAAATATAGACAATATATATATCTATATCTCCTGACGATTAACACACAACAGCACTGTGCAGCGTTACATATGTTGTTGTTAACGTGTGTTGGAAGTAGAGCTGCAAAGATTAATTGATTGGTTGTCAGCTTTTAAATTAATCGGCAAGTATTTTGATAATCGATTTGTCAAGAAACAGAGAAATTCTCTGATTTTCTAGCTTGTTAAATGTGAATATTGTTCTAGTGTCTTCTCTCCTCTGGGACAGGACACTGAAGATCTTTGAGTTGAGGACAAAACAATATATTTGAGGACTTTTATCTTGGGCTTTTTGGGACACACCGATCTACATTATTCACCGTTTTAGAGACCAAACAACTAATAGATTAATCGAGAAAACAATGAAAATAGTAGGCCTGCTCCCTCTTAGTGGATTAGTCGACTAATCGGTGGTTCTGGTCTTAGTCAACTTAGATCTCTTTAGTCCATTAGTCATGTCTGATGCTGTTTTCATGCTGAATGACTTATTTCCAAGAAACGTACGAGCACATCTCTGGTAAACACAAGAATTAAAGTGGTGCTTTAACACGACTCTTAGTGGAGAAACTCAGATTTACAGATCTGTCGATTAAATCAACTAATAGATTAGTCCAGACAATTGAATGAGTGTTAGTCGACTAAGAAGTTCTTCATTCGAGCACAGCCCTAGAAAATAGTTCCTTGAAAATCACAGACTGATGTTATGAAGTGGTGTATATGTGACATGCCAACTTGTATACCCATTATTGGCGTGTTATCAAGATGAATACTCTCTTTTTAGCATGTTTATCAACGCTGTTTGGCCTCCATTGACTTCCATTACCTTGAGATTTGGGGGAATTGATGCCGTAGGGAGTAGTATGAAAGGGAGAAAACGTAGAGAGGTTGGTTGGGGGGGGGAGGATGGGTCAAACACAGGACCTTCACCCAGGAGACCGGGGATCAGGTCTCGCGTGTGGCATTTCCTAACTCCAACCGTAGCTTTCTTCTTTACCTAAACCCAATTGTCCGAAAAAACATTTTGCGTCGAGATAACATGCAAAAATAGTAGGGCTGCTCAATTATGGAAAAAAGCCATAATCCCGATTATTTCAGTCAATATTGAAATCACGATAATTTACCACGAATACTTGTTAACTTCTGGAAAGATGTTGCAATTATTGAACTTAAAAAAAACAGTGGATAAAGTTAAATAAATCAACTGTTAAAAACACATACAGCTGGGAAATTTGCCGTAATACTTTTCCTATTTAAACTTTATTTTTTCAGTTTACTTGCAAAACGTAATGATGCTAAGTAATAGTTTTTCTCGATTATTCTGTTTTTGTGATCGTTTGGAGCCAAAATCATAATCACGATTATGATTTCGATTAATTGCACAGCCCTAAAAAATGGCAGAATTGGCGTGTCATACAAACGGCACTTATTGAGATCAGTCTGCAACCCGTCCGCTGTATACAGCGTAGACATACACGCAGAGAGCTAAAACATGCAAACAGATAACACGCCACTTAGCTTTAGAAAGTTTAGAAAGTATGTTTACGTGGAATCACAATGTCACGTTGGAATATCATCGGTTGCAGCCCCTAGTTGGAAGTGTGTACTTCACAGGTGTCAAACACAAGGCCCACATAGCAATTTAGGTTCACTAATATAGACTTTGGCCCAAGTAGTTGTTTTTTAGATTTGTCCAATGTTTTTTGGGTTTTTTTCTGCAAGGTTTTTTGCTTTGATGGCTAAGTTACTATTTTTGGGTCTTTATGTCGACCGAGCTGTAAGTGAGAAGATTATATGAGACGTGCAGTAATGCAGTAGAAGATGCTTGACTTTTAGGATGAAATAATAGCATGTGAATGACATGTCTGGCCATGGATTTGATTCTTATTTTCCAGCGCGGCCCTTTCGTGGAACTGAGTTTGACGCTCCTGGTGTACTCGATCCTGTTTCAGCCATCGCTGGGACTTTTCTGAGATTTGCATGTGACTCTCACTTGTTAATACATCACCGGGCCGAGTCCTCGAGTGCGAAAGCGCTGACCGTGAGGAAGTGGGGAAAGCTCAGAGGTGACAGAGGGGAGTTTTGGGAGTCAAGGCAACTGTTGGTTGTGTTTCTGAGTGCATCCTGGCCCCCGCATGTATGATTAACTTGATAATGACCAGCTTTACTGTAACAGCGGGGGCAGGCTAAAAGAAATGACAAGACACTTCCTGTTCAGCCTTTATTTGAGAGGCTTGTCAGAGAATATATTTATATAACTGCAACATGTTTGAGTAGAGCAGGTCAGGATTAAATGCTGTCAGAGGGAGGAGAGGAGAGGCCATTCGAGATATCCCATTTCTCAGATAAGCAGCCTGTTGCTACACACAAAAGGGTTGTGCTCAGTCATTGTCGATTGGGATAACAATTTGTTTTGTCACACCAAAACAAAGGGCACTGTTTCCCTTGTGTGTTTAATGGTCTACACACACACACACACACACACACACAGAGACAGACACACCTCCTCCCACTCCCTTTTACAACCTCTACTGTTCTGGAGACGCTTCAAGATTGTCACTTCCAGATGTGATTGGTTTTGGTGTGTGTGTCTGTGTCTCTGTGTGTGTGTCTGTGTGTGTGTGTGTGTGTGTGGTGTGTGTGTGTGTGTGTGTGTGTGTGTGTGTGTGTGTGTCTGTGTATATGTGTGTGTGTGTGTGTGTGTGTGTGTGTGTGTGTGTGTGTGTGTGTGTGTGTGTGTGTGTGTGTGTGTGTGTGTGAGAGATGAGTCAGGATGATATATCACACACTTGTAAAACACAGTGAAGGGAATGTGTTGTGTATTCATGTGTCAACAGAGAGCAGTAGGAGACAGAAACCTCCCAGAGGTCATTACGACCCATATATGTATGTATATATATATATATATATA
>NC_041345.1:32500-50000 GCF_004354835.1 Perca flavescens
CAATCCCACAGTTAGTCACCTTATTGTAAAGTATTCCCTTTACTGCAGTAAAAGTACTGATACCGTGTCCTATCTTCTGTGTTACCTGTACAGGTCGACCAACCGGCAGCCACGATGAGATGCTTTGGATTCCTCAAAGTCATGATGTTTCTCTTCAACGGGATCATCTTTGTAAGTTTGAATGTTGCATTAGAAATGTTTAGAAATGCTTCACAAAAGGATTTTTGTTATTTATTTTAGTATGTGTGACGCGCCACTTCGTATGCCATTATAGTTTATATATATAGAGTGTGGTCTAGACCTACTCTATCTGTAAAGTGTCTCGAGATAACTCTTGTTATGATTTGATACTATAAATAAAATTGAATTGAATTATTGGCGTGCTATCAAGACGCGTACTCTCTCTTTAGCGTGTTAATCAACTCCGTTTGGCCTCCATTGACTTCCATTACCTGAGATTGTGGTGAATTGACACCGTAGCGAGTGTTATGAAAGGGGGAGGATCTGACCTTCACCCAGGAGACCGGGGATCAGGTCCCATGTGGGTCATGTTTCCTAAACTCAACCGTAGTCTCGCGGTAACACGCCTCGTGGCTTTAGGAAGTGGGCGTGTATGTTTACACGAAGTCATGATGTCACGTTGCATTAGGCCAGTTACACGCTGGCTGTGTGGCGTGTCAGTTTATATTTGGGCTGCCATGGTAACAGGTTAGAGCGTGCACACGAAAACACGTGCGCGCTAGAAATAGGACCGACGTCTATTTTTCACGCGACTCGCCAGCGTGTTGGAAGAGTTTCCACACAACATAGAATATGAAAAGATGTTTATATGTCATTTAGACACAAATACATATTAATAAGTTACATGTTGATGTTTGAAAGTCTCGAGGTTTGGATATAAATGCAGGTATATATTAATGTAATTGATTTTGATTGATTTTCTAATATGTCAACCTGTCAATCCAGAAGGAAATATTCTGGAGCCTATTTCACCGTCAACACTGCCGACGTTGTCTCTGCTGTAGTCAGATCAGAATATGTTTATGTTTATGGGAAACATCCATGTTTCTGGTGGGAAAGACGTAGAAAACACCACGCAGCCAGCGTGTAACCAGCATTAGAAATGCTTCACAAAAGGATTTTTATTGTCCATCCATCCATCCATCTTTTACTTCCACCAGTACTGCAGGTTTCACTGTAAAAGATGCAAAGTGTGGAGAAAAATGTTCACTTTTTGGACACAGCAATGAATGAGTGCAGCATCTTGAGACGCTGGTGAGACAGAATGTGATTTGAAGTATCAAAATGGACGACGTTCTGTCCTGTTAATCCTCTTCCTCTCTTCCTGCCTCTTCTGCTCAGCTGGCGGGCGCCGCCATCCTGGGCGTGGGGATCTGGGTGAAGGTGGACAGCGGCTCCATCCTCAACTTCCTCGGGAAGATTGACAACGCGCCGTCGCAGCTGAGCCAGGTGCTCAACGTGGGCTACCTGCTGATCGCCGTCGGAGCTCTGCTGCTCGTCATCGGCTTCCTGGGCTGCTGTGGAGCCGTCAGAGAGAGCAAGTGTATGCTGATGCTGGTAGGTCTGTGATCTGTACTCTAAATATGAAGCTATACTGCCAGTGGCCCGGTTAGCTTAGCATGAAGATTGCAGGGTTTCCCCCTACCTTTTATAAGGCTGAGGCTACATCTGCTCCGCTAGGTTTTGGTTTTTAAGTGTTTGAGTTTTGAGCCAAAAGTGATCTCTGTTTTCACACAAGTGGTTTTATCTCTAGTACAAGAACTAGTCTCTGTTTAAACTGTCAGCTCCTCATTTGCATAAAATTGAAACAAGACAACTTTATGCAAATGAGGAGCGGCCGGCTCGGCTCGCCGCCTCTCAAATTATGAGTAAAATCTTCTAAACTGACCTTTGTTGATCTGAAATGAAGATTCAGCAAATGCACAGCCTTGTCTCTCTTCAGATGTTTCCAGAAACACTACTTTAGTCTGATATGAGATCAGATTGTGAACAAAACGCCATGATGCTCAGGGAGCAGCCAGACCCATGTGACGCGTTCGTCCAATCAACTGCCGGTTGGGCGACAACACAGATTAGCTTGGTCTGTTGCTATGGAGACGTATTAGGTCTCGTCTCTTCGGTGAGTTCTGAGGAACTTTCTGGACCGACTCGGGGAGACTGATCAGCTGACTGGCTTTACTGCTGATGGTCGGCCGTCTGGTTGGGGGGGTCTGGGGCTTTACTGTCATAACTAACTGTCACTAAGCCCCACCCCCTCCCCCAACCATCTTGTCGGTGATTGGCTGGAGTGGTTTGATGTATTTTGGTGCACAGCCTGTGCCCCTAGTGTCTGTGTTGTCTCCTGAGACAGGCCTTTTTCACGGTGTGTTCAGGGGCCAGGCAGCTAGCATATTTGAGACACAAATTAAATTGAAACCATGCAGGAACTCATAGTGCACCTTTAAGTTAGGTGTTTCATGTTATGTCATGATTCATGTAAGTCTCTTTCCACTTTTGTCACAGTTTCTGTTACAAACCTTTTTGCAATATTTTGAATTTTACTTCTTGTAATTTCTGGAATTCTCTCACTCAGTTTATTTAATGTGCCAAATGCTGCATGCACACAATGCCGATGATGAGGAATTCATACAGTGAAATAAATGGAAAATGACTAAAAGGTTTAACCTTCTTTTTAATGTTCCCAGTTCTTCATCATAGTCCTGGTGGTGTTTATAGCGGAGGTTGCAGGAGCGATCGTGATTCTGGTATTCAGACCCTTGGTAAGATAACACACAGTTGCCAGATTATCATCCCAACAGATGCTGCCTACTGGGATCTACAGCTGCTGTGTGTTTGCTTTCAGGCTGACGACTTGTTCAACAAGCTCGGCACGGCAGCAGTTCAGAACATCAGGAAGGACTACGGGCAGAATGCCGACGTCACCGGACTGTGGAATACTACAATGAACTCGGTATGTCATTCTGCTGAACGAAATTTAACCTTTAGGTTAAATAAAATAAAATAAAATAAGGTAGGCCGTTGAGTACAGGTTCTCATTTGCAACGGTGACCTGGCCAAGAAAAGCATGACAACATACAATTTCACATTCAGTACAATACAGGAACACAGAATACAATAGGCTGCATAAACACAGGTTAGGTAGGGACAAAGGCAGTACAAAGCTGGCGCAAAGTGAGCTGTAAGTAAATACGTCAATGGAAATGCGAAGATGGAAAGGTGATAACATAATATGCATGAATAGACAATCTGTAACAGAGGGGTCAAACTCATTTTCACTAGGGGCCACACTGGAAAAAGAGAATCCCACCAAGGGCCAGATATGGACAGTTTACTGACTTTACATTTTGGTAGTTTTTTTCCTCATTTTTGTGTCTTTCTCAGACATTTGTCACCTTTTTGTAAATTTGTTGCCTTTTCCGACACTTTTGTTGACATGAAGCCCTACAGAAGTCCTCAAAAGAGTTCCTTCTGGGGGAATTTATGAGTCTCTGAGTCGGCAAATCTGCCAAATTCTGCTTTGAATGTCAGCTAATTACAGTTTAAAAAACACTTTCCTGTGTTCTTGGTTTGGCGCACAACTAGGCGGGCCAAAATGTATTGTGAACCCTTATCTAATTGATAAGCGGGCCGGATCTAAATCTGCAAGGGGCCGGATTTGGCCCGCGGGCCTTGAGTTTGACACATGTGATGTATAACGTTGCGGAGATGTAGTTAAGAGTCAGAATACAGTTAGTGCAAATTAAGTTGTGGTTATAACGCAGTATATGTAAATAGATAGTCTAAATGAATGCTGAGAAGTTATACAGATACGGTAACATGTAATCTAGTTAGTGATGTGGGTCAGTAATAACACAGAGAATATGTCAGTCTGTCTAAATGCAGAATATAGTAAAGAGTCAATATACCGGTCAGGGGTGTCAAACTCAATGTCACTAAGGGCCACACTAGAAAATGGGAATCACATTGAGGGCCAGACATGTTTAGTTTATTGACGTGCTTTTATTTAATTGAAAGTCAAAAACTGTTGACTGTATTGTTGCATATTGTCTCATACAGCTTTGTCACTTACAGTTTGGTCAACAAAAGTCAGCAAAGACGTTCCTTCGTAGAGTTTTAGCAAATTTCTGAATGTCAAAGTCGGCAAATCTGCCGAATTCTGTTTTGAGTGTCTCGTAATTACAGTTTGAAAACAGTTTCTGTCGTTTTGGTTTCGGCGCACATATAGGCGGGCCAAAATTAGTTGTGAAATGCGATCGTTGTCCCACCATTTCACTGATGCTTTACGTAACGTAACTCTCTTTGTGTCCACGGTAGTTACGATGTTGTGGATTCTACAACTCCTCCGACTTCGTGGGTTCTCCGTATTATGTGAACAAGAACAACAGCTTTCCTCTGCAGTGCTGCCCAGGCATGACCAGCACATGTTCTGGAAATAACGCGGTATGGAGCTGAGGATAAAACAACACCAACATTCACGTGCATAATCCAAAACCTTTCTGGATCAATGACGTGTCCTTCTGCCTCTTTGTTTTCCTCAGACGATCACCGGCTGCTTCCCAAAGATCAAGAAGCTGATTGATGATAACACGGTGGCCATTGTGGCGGTGGCCCTGGGCATTGCAGTGCTGGAGGTATGACCTTATCTCTCCCCCACCCTTTATAGGGCCCCCTATAGAGAGGCAGAGTCCCTCGCCTCCCAGCAGACCACCCTGGGACCTTTATATGAACAAGAAAGAAAATATTCACATTTTAAGGACAAATCCAGCGCAAAATGACCCTACGGGGTAATAACGAGTGTACCGAGTCCACCGTTCTCTGGAACATGTTTTCATGCTAATCCAATGTGACCAGTTTTATCGCAAACCGCTAATCAGCTTATAGCACTAGTCGTCAGGGCAGAGGGTAAAGTATAAATAAATCTCTATTTCTACACCACTAACAAGGCTCAAAATATCACCACACTGCCACGGTAGCATCACGAGGGTCCCTACATGTTAACACAAGCATTGAGAA
The DNA here is from genome assembly GCF_004354835.1 of Perca flavescens. NCBI lineage: Eukaryota > Metazoa > Chordata > Actinopteri > Perciformes > Percidae > Perca > Perca flavescens. Next base: position 37,535 of record NC_041345.1, read on the forward strand.
CTTTGCAAGTGTACAGACAGTTTATTATCATCATTATATAGTACAGGCCAAGAGTTTGGACACACCTTCTCATTCAATGCGTTTCCTTTTTATTTTCATGACTATTTACATTGTAGATTCTCACTGAAGGCATCAAAACTATGAATGAACACATATGGAATTATGTACTTAACAAGAAAGTGTGAAATAACTGAAAACATGTCTTATATTTTAGATTCTTCAAAGTAGCCACCCTTTGCTTTTTTTGATAACTCTGCAAACCCTTGGTGTTCTCTCAATGAGCTTCATGAGGTAGTCACCTGAAATGGTTTTACCTTCACAGGTGTGCTTTGTCAGGGTTCATTAGTGGAAGTTTTTCCCTTTTTACCGCCAGTAACCAGTAACACAGCTCAAACACAGCGTTCGTGGTTCGACTGGTCCTGACTGCTTTCCCAAGATGGCGCCCGCATGTATACGTGAACACTACAGTCTTTATAATCTATCTTTATAATAAACTGTCTGTACACTTGCAAAGTTCTCAATGCTTGTGTTAACATGTAGGGACCCTCGTGATGCTACCGTGGCAGTGTGGTGATATTTTGAGCCTTGTTAGTGGTGTAGAAATAGAGATTTATTTATACTTTACCCTCTGCCCTGACGACTAGCGCTATAAGCTGATTAGCGGTTTGCGATAAAACTGGTCACATTGGATTAGCATGAAAACATGTTCCAGAGAACGGTGGACTCGGTACACTCGTTATTACCCCGTAGGGTCATTTTGCGCTGGATTTGTCCTTTAAGAAGCTGGAATCGGAGAACTATTTTTCATATAAAATGATCGCTTATCAAAATAGTTTTTAAGGCGATTCATAATAATAGTTAATAGTTGACAACTGATGGATTCATCTTTGCAGCTCTAATGGCTGAATGTGTGTGTCTATTGTCAGCCTCATTTCCCTGCTTCCCATTCATCTCTATGGGAGCAGCAGTGCAATGCATTCTGGGAGCGTCGCAGGGACTTTGGAGAAGCGGGGCATTGAGTCGCCCGCTCCTCATTTGCATAAAGGTGAAACTTTTTTGCAAAAAGCCAACTTTATGCAAAATGAGGAGTGGCCAGCTCGGATTGCTGCCTCTCAAAATCTGATAAAAATCTTCTGAACTGACCTTTGTTGATCTGAGATGAAGACTCAGAAACTAGACCCGGCCTATTTCTCTCCTCACATGTTTCCAGAAACACTACTTTAGTCCAATATGAGATCAGATTCTGAACGAGACAAACCAGACCCGCGTGACGCGTTCGTCCAATCAGCTGCAGCCATTGAGGTTGTAGGAGGGCGGAGCGTTGAAGAGACAGTGGTGGCGAGCCCACTAGCGCGCAGCGCTAACCGGGGCGATCCCATCTGTAGAAACGTGTTTATGGACCCGGCAGGTCGATGCACGAGAGACAGATTCTTCTGTTTGTCAGTTTCCTAAAATATAAAAGTGTTTTCCAAACAGTTATCAGGACATAGACGGCATCAAGCATTTAGTTATTTATTCATCTTATATCTTAGGGACCATGTACAGTTTTTAACAGAAATGTTGCCATTTGATGCATTGTACCAGAGTTATTACTTAATCTATCTATCTATAATTTCTATCTGTCTATCTGTCTGTCTGTCTGTCTGTCTGGGTGTTAAGCGCATATCTCTCGAACCGTTAGTCCGATGGATTTCAAACTTAACAGGTGTCCTGCCTTGGGCACGAGTAAGTGCAGTGCCAAGTTGATGTTGTTTGGATTAGAAATGCAAATGATATCGTTAAATATATATCGGTAAAACGAGCACATTGGCTTCACTGAGTGAGCAGTGAGGAGAGAGTCTTTGACTTTGAATAAACAAACGACAGTTCCCGAATTTGAGGACGTTTCAGAATCGCACACATGCAAAGCACAACAAGTGCAGACAGAGCGGGATAACGCGAGACGTATCTGTGTGTGTGTCCCTGTTTTGGGGGAGGTAACCTGCACTTCAGCAGACGCCACATGCAGAACGCTTTAGAACAGCGCGGGGTATGTATGTATTAAATTGCTGTGAGCTGATGAACACAACGTAGCCTAATCTCCGAGATTATTCCTTCAGAGCGCTGTGCAATGCAAGACCATCTCAGAGCTGAACCGGGCAGATAGCCTACATCAGATTTCATCAGACTCACCCTGGGTCGGGTTAACTGAGTCACCGACATACCCCCCAACATACCCCCCAAATCCCCTACTTCACAGTTAACCCTCAAGCCGCTAAACCTGTATGGAAATGAACACCTCTGCTGAAATGTTAAATTCCTTAATGATCCGACAAGCAGCAGGTGCTGGTATCGGCGCCTATGTCTTCCTCTGATGTAGACGTAGCTTACACTAAGTCAGTAGATAGTAGGCTATACAGTGGAGTTGCATATTAAGTGGTTCAGGGTCCTTCTGTAAGTCATTTTGGGGTACACTTTGGTTTTGATCAATTCTAAAAGCAGCAACACCACAGGCCAAGCAATCACAGCACTAGTTTTATATAAATGATATCTGCAGTCCCCAGGCAGGGCACACTTTAAATCAAACAGTAAAAACATGACAACATCTAACTAAACAACAAGACACATCACACATCCTACATCAATATAATACACACACACACACACACACACACACACACACACACACACACATCAGTGAGACTGAATATATTGTGTCATGCATAAATGTGAAATAATATCTATTATAAGATATTGCAAATACATTTAAAATTAAAATCAACACTTGATTAGCTATGAAAACAAATATATGTAATAGTATATCTTACTTTTCTCTCTAATTGTGTGTTTTACTGATATATATACACATATATATGTTTTCCTCAGATCTGCGCCATGGTTGTCTCCATGATCCTCTTCTGCAGAATAAACTCCAGGGGGGGGGACTAACTGAAGATGGCGACGGCCCAATGAGGATCTGTGTAATCCCTGGAGTCTTTCTACTTCCTGTTGGCCTCTAGAGGAGAGAAGGAGCTGAGCCTTTATGTTGCAAACAATGCCTCATCAATTAAAGACAGTTAATGTCATAGTGTCAGATTTTGTGCAATCAGAATTACTGAACGACATAAGTCTATTTTTACCAATCTTATTTGTAGTCTATCTAATAGATGCCGTATATGAATGTACATGATCTATTTCTTAAGAAGCCTTTACACACTGCCTACTTCAGCAGAGATCATTTATACACACAGCCAGTTATCCAGTCCCTCCAGAAAAACGTGATTATGCGATCGCATAATTCATAATTACTGTTTTTTCTTTTTCATCAAACTGCAGTTTTTGCAAGTTCCTCCAATTTCATCGCATAAAATTGCATAAATATCATATATAGCATATTCCATCGCATTTTTTAAGAAAATGTGCCGCATAATCAAGGACTTTTACCCTCAACAAACACATAACTCATTTTTCTGGAAGGACTGATTAATACGGAGTCGCACGGTAACTCTGTTTATCGTGATAATGAAACAAAGGCTGGCCTTTTAGACCCAGAAATCTACACTACTGACAATGTTGTTGCTACGATGCAGCTTGTAACATAGCAACAGAAATTATGCTTTCTTTGTATGTATCTTGTATGGTGATCGATTTTAAAATAAAGTGCAAAGTATTTCTGGACCCTGGTGAGTTTTTGGGTTCAATGCATTCTTGTGAACGGTTTTATGTGAAAACTTGCACACCGTATGATGTTCGTCTGATATGTTATTAAATTAGGGTGACGGTTAAGTTTAGGGGTCTTTACTGTTAAATTTAGGCCCTGTTTACACGAATACGCTCGCGGGTGAAAAAGACAAAATATTTTATCAGATGGGCCTTTCGTTTGGACCACACGTGTCAAACTCGAGGCCCGCGGGCCAAATCCGGCCCCTTGCAGATATTGATCCAGCCCGTGTATCAATTTAGGTTCACAATACATTTTGGCCCGCCTAGTTTTTGTAGCTTTTTCCAGACGATTTTGGGGCCTTTTCTGGCATTTTTTTTTCCAATGTCTTTGTTGCTTTTTACAAAAGATTTTGTCGCTTTTTTCTTTGATGGCCAAGTTACTTTTTTGGGGCTTTATGTGGACCTAACAGTAAGTAAGAAGACTATTTGAGACACGCAATAATCCAGTAAAAGATCCCTGACTTTTTCGATGAAATAAAAGCATTTGAATAAACTAAACATGTCCGGCCCTTGATGTCATTCTTAGTTTCCAGTGTGGCCTTTAGTGAAATTGAGTTTGACACCTCTGGTTTGGACGGTGATGATGTTTTTGTCACCGTCTTTGTGAAACCACCCTCCAGAGTGGAAATCTTAAAAACGCTGCACTGTCACGTTCCTGTCTAAAAGTCTGCAGACTCTACTGTCGTGGTGGCTGGTGACCCCCATATATATATATATATATATATATATATATATATATATATGTGTGTGTGTGTGTGTGTATGTATATATATATATATATATATAGACTGGCAGGACTCCCTGTTGTGTCACCTCCTTGTCTATCCAGACTAAATTGTCTGCTTTTGTTGTTCTCTTCTCCAGGTTTGGTGAGGGAGAAGAGGGAGAGAGGAGGAGAGGGAGAGAGAAGGAGGAGAGAGAGGAGGAGGAGAGTGAGAGAAGAGGAGGAGGAGAGAGAGGGAGGAGAGAGAGGAGGAGAGGGAGAGAAGAGTAGGAGGAGAGAGAGGGAGGAGAGAGAGAGATGAGGAGAGGAGAGAGAGGAGGAGAGGGAGAGAGGAGGTTAGTGCTGAGTTTAGTTATGAAGGAGCTGATATTAGTTATGAGAGAGCTGATATTAGTGCTGAGTTTAGTTATGAGAGAGCTGATATTAGTGCTGAGTTTAGTTATGAGAGAGCTGATATTAGTGCTGAGTTTAGTTATGAGAGAGCTGATATTAGTGCTGAGTTTAGTTATGAAGGAGCTGATATTAGTTATGATGGAGCTGATATTAGTTATGATGGAGCTGGTATTAGTGCTGAGTTTAGTTATGAGAGAGCTGATATTAGTGCTGAGTTTAGTTATGAGAGAGCTGATATTAGTTATGAAGGAGCTGATATTAGTGCTGAGTTTAGTTATGAAGGAGCTGAGTTTAGTTATGATGGAGCTGATATTAGTGCTGAGTTTAGTTATGATGGAGCTGATATTAGTGCTGAGTTTAGTTATGATGGAGCTGGTATTAGTGCTGAGTTTAGTTATGAGAGAGCTGATATTAGTGCTGAGTTTAGTTATGAGAGAGCTGATATTAGTGCTGAGTTTAGTTATGAAGGAGCTGAGATTAGTTATGAAGGAGCTGATATTAGTGCTGAGTTTAGTTATGAAGGAGCTGAGTTTAGTTATGATGGAGCTGATATTAGTTATGAAGGAGCTGATATTAGTGCTGAGTTTAGTTATGAAGGAGCTGAGTTTAGTTATGATGGAGCTGATATTAGTGCTGAGTTTAGTTATGAGAGAGCTGATATTAGTGCTGAGTTTAGTTATGAGAGAGCTGATATTAGTGCTGAGTTTAGTTATGAGAGAGCTGATATTAGTGCTGAGTTTTAGTTGATATTAGAGTTTAGAGCTGATATTAGTGCTGAGTTTAGTTATGATGAGAGCTGATATTAGTGCTGAGTTTAGTTATGATGGAGCTGATATTAGTGCTGAGTTTAGTTATGAGAGAGCTGATATTAGTGCTGAGTTTGATTATGATGGAGATGAGATTATTGTGCTGAGTTTAGTTATGAGAGAGCTGATATTAGTGCTGAGTTTAGTTATGAGAGAGCTGATATTAGTGCTGAGTTTAGTTATGAAGGATATTAGATTAGTTTATGAAGGAGCTGATATTAGTGCTGAGTTTAGTTATGAGAGAGAGCGATATTAGTGCTGAGTTTAGTTATGAGAGAGCTGATATTAGTGCTGAGTTTAGTTATGATGGAGCTGATATTAGTGCTGAGTTTAGTTATGAGAGAGCTGATATTAGTGCTGAGTTTAGTTATGATGGAGCTGATATTAGTGCTGAGTTTAGTTATGAGAGAGCTGATATTAGTGCTGAGTTTAGTTATGATGGAGCTGATATTAGTGCTGAGTTTAGTTATGATGGAGCTGATATTAGTGCTGAGTTTAGTTATGATGGAGCTGATATTGGTGCTGAGTTTAGTTATGATGGAGCTGATATTGGTGCTGAGATTAATTATGAAGGAGCTGAGATTAGTTATGAGAGAGCTGATATTAGTGCTGAGTTTAGTTATGAGAGAGCTGATATTGGTGCTGAGATTAGTTATGAAGGAGCTGAGATTAGTTATGATATTGGTGCCACTCTGTGCCATTTGCCTGAAAGTCCAAACTGTGGAAACATGAGCTCAGGTTTCCCATCAGGAGATTCAGGATCTACACAAGATAACATACAACACATATTCTATTTATCTTAATTAGGATCAAACTAAGGTTGATAAAAATACATTAGCAGGTGTTAATGTGTAACTGGTCTAACTGAGCAAACGCCATTTACGTTAATTTTAGATAAGTAGAGTTTGCATTTGCAGCCTGGATTTAAAAGTAGCAGCCAATAAGAAACCTGTGAGTCACCTAGCTGTGAGTGTCTTTGGACTCTGGCTTCATTACCTGCTCTACAGTCTGGAAAGAAATGTCATTTTCATGCTTGGGGGAGGTTTGTGATCTTTGGAGTGTGCAGGTTAATATAAGTACAGACAGACAGTGTCGGACTGGCCATCTGGAATTTGGGCAAATGCCAGAAGGGCTGCCTCTATGATATGTCTTTGGCTAATTTTGATAAGTTAATAATAATAATAATAATAATAATAATACATTTTATTTAAAGGCGCCATTCTCTGCACTCAAGGACACCGTACAGGGATGCATAAGACATTTAAAATCAGCAAAAAATAACAACACTAGAAACAACAGAAAGAGGCAGAGCAGCTGACATCAAGTGGAGTAGGTGGTTTTAAACAGATGTGTTCTGAGTTGCAATTTGAGTTGAGGGAATGCATCGATGTTTCTGAGTTGGGGGGTAATGAGTTATATATTTATTGTACTGCGGTGGAAAGATGCACTCGGAAGGCAGAGAGACTCATTTCCAAGCTTGGTTATTGAGAGAAATAGGGCCGGTGTGGTGCAAAGGCCAGGGCCGATTTGATCCCAGGGTTCAGGGTTTGAGTCTGACCTGTGATGATTTCCTGCAGGTCTTCCCCTCTCTCTCTCTCTCTCTCTCTCTCTCTCTCTCTCTCTCTCTCTCTCTCTCTCTCTCTCTCTCTCTCTCTCTCTCTCTCTCTCTCTCTCTCTCTCTCTCTCTCTCTCTCTCTCTCTCTCTCTCTCTCTCTCTCTCTCTCTCTCTCTCTCTCTCTCTCTCTCTCTCTCTCTCTCTCTCTCTCTCTCTCTCTCTCTCTCTCTCTCTCTCTCTCTCTCTCTCTCTCTCTCTCTCTCTCTCTCTCTCTCTCTCTCTCTCTCTCTCTCTCTCTCTCTCTCTCTCTCTCTCTCTCTCTCTCTCTCTCTCTCTCTCTCTCTCTCTCTCTCTCTCTCTCTCTCTCTCTCTCTCTCTCTCTCTCTCTCTCTCTCTCTCTCTCTCTCCTTTCATATCTAGCTGTTCTTTCCATTAAAGGCTGAAATGCCCCAAAAAGATCCTTAAAAATAAAATAAAAGCCTACCGAGAGGTTTTCTCGCCTCTTCCTAACTGGATTAGCGAATATCAGATTAGTTTCAGTAAAAAAACAAAAACAATTGTAGATGTAATTTACATCTAAAAATAACTTCCTTTACATAAATGAAGACATTTGCACCATACCTTGATGCAGAAACGGCACAAATTGTTGCATAAAACTTCACCAGGACAGTTAGCCTAACCTGACCAGATATTATAAGCTATAGCGTTACATCAGTTTTAATATTATATTATAATAATAATAATATTTATTATTGTTATTATTTTATCACCCATGGAAGCATGTGTCTGACTATTGTTGTTCTGTATTTATTGTTTATTTCATATTAATCTTGTATATGTTTATTTATGTTTGCACCATCCACCATCTAGCCCACTTAACGTGGTGATAAACCCTCGTGTTGTCTTCCTGTCGACCATCAAGCAACTTTTTTAATTAGACATTTTTGGTTGCTTTTCCTCGATGTTTATTTCACTTTCTTCAACGTTTTTGTCACTTTTATCAAAGTTTATTTTGTCACTTTTCCCGAAGATTTTTTCTGCGCTTTTTGGCGTTTTTATGAATTTTTTTCACAACATTTTTGTCACTTTTTTCAATGTTCTTTTATAAAAAAAAAAATTCACTTGTAAAAAAATTTAATCAAACTAAAAATTCAATGAAAGCAGTGAACTGATTATTCATTTTACGTGTGAAGAGCGATGTATGGAACTATCCACGTTACTTTTTTATATTTTCATTTGGTTGAAACATATTTCTGATGTAGAAACTTTTTTGAAAATGGGTCAAATTTGACCCGAGGACACCAGCAGGACAAACCTTTTTCTGATTCTGATCTAATAAATACAGTTACAACCATTCATATAATATAATTAATATATAATAGCACAGTCTATGGTTACAACCGCAGCAAGCTGCAAAGTTCCTCGGTGGCCACAAGGTGGCGCCAAATGACCAGCAGGAGGAGAGACTCAGAGAACACAGGTTATAACCATAGACTGTATGTTATTAATAATAGGTATTATATGGTTATAACCGGTTATAACTATAACACAGCAACGCTAACGCTAGGGCTGGGTTTAACCCTTGGGTTGTCTTTACGTCAACCATACTTTTTGTTTTTGGGGGTCTAAAAAATATTCGTTAATATGTCGTTTTGGTCGTTTAAAAAAAAAACTTTTTCCTATTTTTATTTTCCACTTCTTCCAATGTCTTTACTATAATAATAAGTAGTCTATTATATATATAAATATATATATATATATATATATTTTATATATATAATGTTTTCTGTGCTTTTTTTTTCAATGTTCTTTTATTTTTTCAACTCAAACACCCAAATTCAATGAAAGTAAAGAACTGATCATTTATTTTACTTCTGTAGGGAACCAGCCACGTTTCTTTTTTTTCTTTTTGACAATTTGGTTGAAAGAAACCCAAATTTATGATGTAGAAAATGGGTCAAATTTGAGCCGAGGACACCAGGAGAGTTAACTGTCCATGTAATGTTTAAATGTTTAGAGCAGAGATCTTCAACTGGGGGTCCAGGACCCCCAGGGGGTCATCAGAGTCACTGCAGGGTTTGCTTCCAAATATATTGTTAATTTTTGAAAGTTTTAATCAAAAATGTAAGTGTCTTAACATGAATCCAACATGCTATTAGCAAATATAAAACCCCACTGATGATAGGCTCACTGGCCAATATATAGCCACTATAGCTATCCACAGATATAGTTAATCCTTAAGGATTGACATGTATGTTTAACATTAAAACATGCCAACAATTATTATTTTAATAGCTTAATATTCATATGCAAAAAAAAAGGTATTTATAAAAGGCTTTAGGCCGCCCTACAGGCCCAGTTTAACATGCAACTTCATTTTATACAAATGTAGTATGTAGTATGGGGTCCCTGCTCCGTCTCTCTTTTGGTTAAGGGGTCCCTGGCTTAAAAAACGTTGAAGACCCTGGTTTAGAGGGTCAATGCTCAGAGACAGAAGCCCTGTCCAGGTTTAGTGATGTTGAGTGAAATACTAAGATTTCCTGAAGTCAGTGAAGTGAACATGGTGTGAGGAATGTCTGCAGGACAGCTACCACACTGTATATTAATTATATACAGAGCTACCATAGACTTTATATTAATTATATACAGAGCTACCATACACTGTATATTGATTATATACAGAGCTACCATAGACTGTATATTGATTATATACAGAGCTACCATAGACTGTATATTGATTATATACAGAGCTACCATAGACTGTATATTGATTATATACAGAGCTACCATACACTGTATATTGATTATATACAGAGCTACCATAGACTTTATATTAATTATATACAGAGCTACCATAGACTGTATATTAATTATATACAAAGCTACCATAAACTTTATATTAATTATATACAGATAGACTGTATATTAATTATAGACTGTATACTTTATTATTATATACAGAGCTACCATAGACTGTATATTAATTATATACAGAGCTACCATAGACTTTATATTGATTATATACAGAGCTACCATAGACTGTATATTAATTATATACAGAGCTACCATAGACTGTATATTAATTATATACAGAGCTACCATAGACTTTGTATTAATTATATACAGAGCTACCATAGACTGTATATTGATTATATACAGAGCTACCATACACTGTATATTAATTATATACAGAGCTACCATAGACTTTATATTAATTATATACAGAGCTACCATACACTGTATATTAATTATATACAGAGCTACCATAGACTGTATATTAATTATATACAGAGCTACCATACACTGTATATTAATTATATACAGAGCTACCATAGACTTTATATTAATTATATACAGAGCTACCATACACTGTATATTAATTATATACAGAGCTACCATAGACTTTATATTAATTATATACAGAGCTACCATAGACTGTATATTAATTATATACAGAGCTACCATAGACTGTATATTGATTATATACAGAGCTACCATAGACTGTATATTAATTATATACAGAGCTACCATAGACTGTATATTAATTATATACAGAGCTACCATAGACTGTATATTAATTATATACAGAGCTACCATAGACTTTATATTAATTATATACAGAGCTACCATAGACTGTATATTAATTATATACAGAGCTACCATAGACTTTATATTAATTATATACAGAGCTACCATACACTGTATATTAATTATATACAGAGCTACCATAGACTGTATATTAATTATATACAGAGCTACCATAGACTGTATATTAATTATATACAGAGCTACCATACACTGTATATTAATTATATACAGAGCTACCATAGACTGTATATTAATTATATACAGAGCTACCATAGACTGTATATTAATTATATACAGAGCTACCATAGACTGTATATTGATTATATACAGAGCTACCATAGACTGTATATTGATTATATACAGAGCTACCATAGACTGTATATTAATTATATACAGAGCTACCATAGACTTTATATTAATTATATAGAGAGCTACCATAGACTTTATATTAATTATATACAGAGCTACCATAGACTGTATATTGATTATATACAGAGCTACCATAGACTGTATATTGATTATATACAGTCTATGGCAGCTAGATTATAGACCTTTTTCACGGCAATCCAATCATTTTGATTTAAGGATGTTTTCTTTGGTATGTTTGACTTTGAAGCTGAATATGAAGGTAAACACTTCATTATACGTTTTTTATTTCTATATGCTAAATATCACATGATCGATAGCAGCAAATTCAGTGGTTCTAAACCATTCTTTTCTGGTTTTATGGTTTAGAAATTACATTAATTCAATTAAGTACTTGTAGTCGTGAGTGACCTCAAAGGGTTATTTATAAGGGTTTTGGGCCTGTAATGATTTATATAAATACATTTTAAAAAAAGGAGGAAAGGAGTTTAGTTATAGAGTTACGTTATGAGAAGCCCTTTATGTATGATCTATCCAAGGTAAACTGACTTTGTAACGAAAGTTTCTTTTCTATTTTTTATATTATTTTTTGGGCATTTTAGGCTTTTATTTATTTTATTTTTTTAAGATTATTTTTGGGGCATTTCAGGTCTTTATTTATTTATTAAGATTATTTTTGGGGCATTTTGGAAATAATGCGAGGACCACAATGGAAATAAGTTTGTAACTTTCTTGTGTTATCCTCGACAGTTCTGTTAAATGTGCAATGTCACTGTGATGGCATCTTGTTATGCATTTATTTCTGTTACTGTCTAATAAATCAAATCAAAAAAAATTGGGGCATTTTAGGTCTTTATTTATTTATTAAGATTATTTTTGGGGCATTTTAGGTCTTTATTTTGACAGGACAGCTGTAGGCTATACATTTAAGGGGAGAGAGAGCAGGGGGAACGACATGCAGCAAAGGGCCGCAGGTCGGAATCGAACCAGCGGCCGCTGTGTCGAGGAGTGAACCACCTCTCTCTCTCTCTCTCTATATATATATATATATATATATATATATATATATATATATATATATATATATATATATATATATATATATATAAAGTAAAAAAACAGAAAGATATATAGGCTACCTAATTAATTTATTGACTGACACACTGAGCTAAAATGATCAATAAATTAATTAGGAAGCCTATATTTCTTTCTGTTTTTTACTTTTGATGTCATGGAAATCAAAAGTTTACTAAGAGCTGTGGCGGCAAGCGCGAGACATTTCTACTAACGTTACCAGGCAACCACACACTCCTCTACTCAGCTGCAGTTTAC
>NC_041345.1:52500-85000 GCF_004354835.1 Perca flavescens
TGTGTGTGTGTGGGTGTGTGTGTGGCCGGTTTGCTCAGTTGGTAGGGTGTACAGAGGTTTGTTCCTCGACGCAGAAGGTCCAGGGTTCGAATCCCACCTCTGACGGTTTTCCTGCATGTCTTCCCGCCTCTCTCTCCCCTTTCTAATCTCAGCTTTCCTATCCAATAAAGGCAGAAATTCTCATAAATAAATAAATAAATGCTCTGTGTCTTGTGTTTCAGCCCAGAGAAGCAGCAGAGATCTGGACCTGGACCTGGACCCAGCTGCATGTCCATGAAGAGTGACCGGTCTAAGGGTTGTTTTATAAACTTCAAAGATGGGCGCCACTCTGCTGCTCAAAGGTGAGGATTTTCAAAATGATGATGGAAACAAAAATAAGTATTTTATCTCAGTTGTGAGATCTCCGGATTTTAGATGTTTCAAAAAAACATGTCCTATCAGCTCACCTTTACTTTCTCAGTTTTAAAGTTTACAACAAAAAGTTTAATGTAAAATTACAGTTCATTCACGTTATTCATTTTGCAATAACTGTACAACTGTCTACTACAAACATAATATATTATATTTTAACTTGACTGCACTATTTCATTGTTACTTGCGTGATTTTCTTTTTATACATATTTTTTATGAACACAACTGGAGGGAGCCTGAGAAAAACGTATTTAATTGCCATTGACTTCTTCACTGTAATTGTTTTGCATTTGACAATAAATATCTTGAAACCTAAATATAGGAAAGGACTCAGTTGGAACTCACAGCTTTGACACATCTATTTCTCTTTTTGCTATATTAGATTCAACCTTATTGATGATGACATTGATGTAAACACAAATATGTCAGACAATGTTCTAAACAGTGAGCACAGCGCAATTGCGCATTACGCTCCAAAAAATAAATGTGCACAATAATAAAAGGGAACCATAAAAGTACAACATGTTATTTAGCCAAATTTTAAACCGAAACAAAATAAAGTGCATAACAACAACAAGGTAGGTTCACTCAGAACAAATGCAAAACTAAATAAATCAAATGCCCAAATCCACAAGTATTTCAAATAAATGTGCAAAATTATAAAATGTTATTAATGTCCAAAACGAAATAATGTAAAAACAATGAAATAAACAAATGGCTTCTCACTCACAGAGAGTACAATCAGTGTCCACTGTCCACAAACTATCCACGCTTTTTTGTGTTGTGTGCGAGAAACACCAGAATATCCACGTTCTTTGGAAGGAGACAGCTTCTTGCTTTATTGACAAAAAATCCTTCCTTGGAGAAAATGCGTTCAGAAAGCGTGGATGTTGCAGGGATACAGAGCAGTTGCTTTGCATCTCGGGCCAGGCTCAGGTATCTGTCTTGTTTTTTTTTCCACAACCCCAATGGTCCAGAGTCCATTTTGGTTGTTTTTCATTTCTTCTGTGCTTCTCCCACCTGATTCTGTAGAAACCAGGGGCCTGTTTCACAAAAGCAGAATATATAAATCCAGGATAACTGACAAAGCGAGGCTTGACCTAGTCTAATCTGTGCATCCTGGCTTGGTGCGTTTCACAAAGGCCAAGCCAGGCTGAGGAGGAGAGACTAGGAGCTGAGGAGGAGAGACTAGGTCGAGCCAGGCTGAGGAGGAGAGACTAGGTCGAGCCAGGCTGAGGAGGAGAGACTAGGTCAGGCTGAGGAGGAGAGACTAGGAGCTGAGGAGGAGAGACTAGGTCGAGCCAGGCTGAGGAGGAGAGACTAGGTCGAGCCAGGCTGAGGAGGAGAGACTAGGTCAGGCTGAGGAGGAGAGACTAGGAGCTGAGGAGGAGAGACTAGGTCGAGCCAGGCTGAGGAGGAGAGACTAGGTCAGACTGAGGAGGAGAGACTAGGTCGAGCCAGGCTGAGGAGGAGAGACTAGGAGCTGAGGAGGAGAGACTAGGTCGAGTCAGGCTGAGGAGGAGAGACTAGGTCGAGTCAGGCTGAGGAGGAGAGACTAGGTCAGGCTGAGGAGGAGAGACTAGGAGCTGAGGAGGAGAGACTAGGAGCTGAGGAGGAGAGACTAGGTCGAGCGAGGCTGAACTAATTCAGATAGATGCGCGTCCACGGATTTCCACAAAAGACCGCGAGGTCGATCACAGATTTACTGATGCCAAAATGGAGAATACGCATCGTACATACTTTATACAGAGTGAGCAGCAGCTTCTTGTGGAAGTATGATGACGTGAAACACATTATTTGAATAAAAAGAAAATAACACGGCTGCTGTACTGAAACAGAGAGAAAGCAGCAGACGATCACGGACCGACTAAATGCGTAATTGCAGCCTAAGTATAAACATTAACTGACCTCTGCTCTGAATGGAAACCATCATAATCCTACCATTCAATGATTAGGCTACTAATCATTTGCACAAATTAACAATTGTACTCTTTGCCTTAAAAGTAAGCAGAAGATAATGTTACTCAGGAAATTTACCATGAAGATCCATTTTCTATAACGCTAGAATATGAAGCGTAAATATCTCTTTCACTCTGTTCCTCCCTCTCTCTCATTGGCTAAAATATTAATTTCCTGAGTCATATTAACTTCCACTACTCTCTTTTAATGCAAAGTGTACAGGTGTTCGTTTTTGCAAATGACAAGTGACACATTGAATGGTTTCATTTAAGAGCAGTAGTTCATAAATGTATATTTTTAGACTATCATTTAGTCGGTCCGCTATTATCTGTCACGCTTTTTCTCACGTTTTTTTATTTTTTATAGAGGACGAGTTTCCTTCTCTACATATTATATGCTTTGCTCCCTGGTATATATGGACATAGAAAATAAAGACACTGAAGAAATTGCACTGTAAAATCTAGAAACTATAAAGATAATAAAGTGATAAATTCCATGCACACTATAAACATGAATGGAACAGAGTATATTCATCAGTTATTTCCCCCCAGGCAAAATATAAGATCAAAAACCATTGAGGTGTCCTCTCCCTGTTGTTACATGAATGTACAGTAGCCTACATAACTAGATAGTTACTGGTCCAGTGAACTAAGTCTATAATTTGGGAGGATTGTACAGTTAGGATATGTTCTTAAAATTGTACAATCCTCCCAAATTATAGTCCCAGTTTACTGGACAACACAAATTGTGTGCTAAGAATGCCAAATACAATGCACATGGAAGCAGAACAAACATGATCCTTATTGTTAAAGATAAAAAAAAGAAATTATAAACTAAAATAATTTAAGGTGCATTGGGGAACTATAGAAATGTACAGCATTGTATGTATTGCCCTTAGTAACAGACTTCATTTAAAACTCATTTGAAATTTTATCAGCCTTTTCTAATTATCTCAACAACTGCCATAATATATTCATCAAACTTCTTACAACAATATGAACAGCAGTCTTCATACAGCAATATAACAGTAACAATGACAAATGTTATAATTATAAAAAAAAATAATGGTCACAGCTTTAAATAATAACAGTACTCAAATGAACAGCAATATGCACCTGTTGTATTTTAATCCAGGCTGATAAGAAAAGGGTAAAACCACTGCTGAGTGAACAGAAAAGATTCCAGGATTAAATAAATCCTGGCTGTTAGACTGGTCAGGACCAGGCTAGCTGCACAGAATAAATCTCCATGGTGATTTATGTGCCTCTGCTTTCGTGAAACCGAGTCAAGGCTAAATTCATCCAGGATAACCAGGAAATCCCGGCTTAATCCCTTATCTTGGTTTTGTGAAACAGGCCCCAGATCTTCCCATAGCAATCTCCTTCTCTTTGTCGGTTTTCTGTTTTTATGACACATCTTGCTCCTCACCTCCAGGTTCACCTGTGGCTGCGCTGAGTGCACTCAGTCGGGCTGTCATCATCCGTGATGGCCAGGTGACGTTTCTTCAAGTTTGCCAACATGGGTACTGTTGCAAACAGGGTCGCGTTGTCCTCTTCAGACAGCAGCTTGGTCAGGGTTGTCATCGGTTTCAGCACATTTTTAATGTCCTCTACCACATTCCAGTGTGCTGTGGTAAGGTCCAGTGTACTGCTGAAAATGTTGAGTTCCAACGTGTAGACACATCCTGAATTAGGTCATGCTGAGGGACATTTTGCTGCTCCTTCTTCTCTTTATCCCAGTTTTTGCTTTGTGCCCCTTTTTGAAATGTCCCACCAGATGACGTGATGCTGCCATGGCACGACAAATTGGCTCTTGTTTGAGTGCAGCGTTAATACAGAGCTGCAAAGTGTGCCCGGTGCACCGGACGCCCTGCATCTCTGGCCATTCATGTGATTCCTTTAGTGTTTCCACACAGAGTGCCATATTAGCCGAGTTGTCACATACAACAGAAACTCTTTGCTTCTGGAATTCCAAAGGTATCAGCACCTTCAGATAGTTACGCAGCAATGTTTCTTCCTGTGTGCGCCTCTTCTATTTGTTTTGTCTCAAGCACAAGACTCTGTGCTTTCCAGTCTCCATCAATGAAATGGGAAGTCACTGTCCTATAGGACAACATTCTAAGAGATGTTCACATATCTGTGGTCAAGCTCAGTGCCTCGCTGTGTTGTATTAACTCTGAAACTTTCTCTTAGAGTCCCTCATATTTTGTGGTTAGTGCATGCATGATTGTGTGGCGTGCTGGCACTGTATATCCAGGTTCCAAAACTTTTAACAAGTTCTTAAAACCTTGGCCCTCCACAACAGCAATGGGCCTCATATTCTGAGCAATAAAGTCGACAATTCCTCCTGGCTTAACATCCAGCGTGGTCTGGGTGTGTCTGGGGGATGCTACCGTCGTTGCGGGCGATTGCACCTGCAGTTATAAAACGATCATTAGATTAAAACATTTTAATACGCCAATTCTGATATCTTCATATAGCCTACTCAAAACAGACGGGGCAACCTAATGCAGACAAGTTAGCTTACCGTTTTTAGGTGATATGCCATGTTTGTAGTCGAGCTGTGATATGCAAACTGTTGCTTGCAAACTCTGCATTTGACTTTTTTTTTTTTCATTATCTATTTTTGTAAAATGCTGCCACACTGCCGATGTCTTTGACATGGTAGAGGAGGACTGACTGTAAATTAAACGCTCACAATTAAATAAATATTCAGCAATAGATTGACTAATAAAAGACCAATAAATCGACTAGTCGACTGGGAGATTACAGCCCTAGTGTGGACACACATAATGTGAGCTAATTCTTCCTGATTCCTCCACAGAGTGGACCAGGAGAGCTCAGAGGGTCCCAGTGGTCAGTCTGCCCAGCAGCATCAAACACACCTGGACTCCATATTTATGGTCTGTGCATGTACAACAACTACTTTTACATCTATTCTTTTCACAATCCTCTCCATGCTGAACTTTTTAGACCAGTGGATTTTCAGTCCGTCCAACATGGATCTGATGTTTGCTTCCATGATTTCAGTTTGATTTGTTATTCATATAATCTTCTGTTCCAGCTGCTGGAGGGGCTGGCTGACCGTCTGCAGAGGAGTAAGAGGATTTCTCTAAAGATTTAATATGCTGAAAAAATGGGACGTTTACTAATGTCTCCAGAGATGGACCAAAATATATTCATATACACAAATGACATGTTGAAATATTATTTTTTACTTAATGATCTTCTTTGTTGTGGGTTCATTCAGGAAGTCTTGCTGCAGGTGGTAGGCGTAAACTCAAATCTAAACTGCAGAAGAAGTTCCAGCGTGTGTTTGAGGAGATTGCTAAAGCAGGAAACCCAACCGTTCTGAATCAGATGTTCACAGAGATCTACATCATAAAGGGAGGGACTGCAGAGGTCAATGCTGAACATGAGGTCAGACAGATTGAATCAGCATCCAGGAAACCAGGTAGACCAGAAACAAGAATCAGAAGAGAAGACATCTTTAAAACCCCACCAGGAAGAGATGAACCAATCAGAACAGTGATGACGACAGGAGTGGCTGGCATCGGGAAAACAGTCTTAACACAGAAGTTCGCTCTGGACTGGGCTGAAGACAAAGCCAACCAGGACATCCAGTTCACATTTCCATTCAAATTCAGAGAGCTGAATGGCCTGAAAGATAAAAAGTACAGCTTGGTGGAACTTGTTGATCGCTTCTTTAGTGAAACCAAAAAAGCAGGAATCTGCAGGTTTGAAGAGGTCGTGTTCATCTTGGACGGTCTGGATGAGTGTCGACTTCCTCTGGACTTCCTCAACACTGAGATCCTGACTGACGTTACAGAGTCCACCTCAGTGGATGTGCTGCTGACAAACCTCATCAGGGGGAAACTGCTTCCCTCTGCTCGTCTCTGGATAACCACACGACCTGCAGCAGCCAATCAGATCCCTCCCGAGTGTCTTGACATGGTGACAGAGGTCAGAGGGTTCACTGACCCACAGAAGGAGGACTACTTCAGGAAGAGATTTAGAGATGAGGATCAGGCCAACAGAATCATCTCCTACATCAAGACATCACAAAGCCTCCACAATATGTGCCACATCCCAGTCTTCTGCTGGATAACTGCTGCAGTTCTGGAGGACGTGTTAAAGACCACAGAGGGAGAAGAGCTGCCCAAGACCCTGACTAAGATGTACATCCACTTCCTGGTGGTTCAGTCCAAAGTGAAGAACATCAAGTATGATGGAGGAGCTGAGATGGATCCACACTGGAATAAAAAGAGTAGGAAGATGATGGAGTCTCTGGGAAAACTCGCTTTTGAGCAGCTGCAGAAAGGCAACCTGATCTTCTATGAATCAGATCTGACAGACTGTGGCATCGATATCAGAGCAGCCTCAGTGTGCTCAGGAGTGTTCACACAGATCTTTATAGAGGAGAGAGGACAGTACCAGGACAAGGTGTTCTGCTTCATCCATCTGAGCGTTCAGGAGTTTCTGGCTGCTCTTCATGTCCATCTGACATTCACCAACTCTGGAGTCAACCTGCTGACAGAAGAACAAATATCCTGCCAGTGGTTTCTACTTATAAACAAACCTGAACCATCACAGTTCTACCAGAGTGCTGTGGACAAGGCCTTACAGAGTCCAAATGGACACCTGGACTTGTTCCTCCGCTTCCTCCTGGGTCTTTCACTGCAGACCAATCAGAGTCTCCTACGAGGTCTGATGACACAGACTGGAAGTAGCTTACAGACCAATCAGAAAACAGTGGAGTACATCAAGAAGAAAATGGATGAGAATCTGTCTGCAGAGAGAAGCTTCAATCTGTTACACTGTCTGAATGAACTGAATGATGGTTCTCTAGTGGAGGAGATCCAGCAGTTCCTGAGTTCAGGAAGTCTCTCCACAGATAAACTGTCTCCTGCTCAGTGGTCAGCTCTGGTCTTCATCTTACTGTCATCAGAAGAAGAAGATCTGGACATGTTTGACCTGAAGAAATACTCTGCTTCAGAGGAGGCTCTTCTGAGGCTGCTGCCAGTGGTCAAAGCCTCAAACAAAGCTCTGTACGTGCACACACAACTATACAGATTAAATGGAGTTCATCGTCATTCACAAAAAATAACTTTTGTTTGTTATTGTTTTCTTATGTTTTTTTTCTGATTCCTCGTCAGGCTGAGTGGCTGTAAGCTGTCAGAGAGAAGCTGTGAAGCTCTGTCCTCAGTTGTCAGCTTCCAGTCCTCTAGTCTGACAGAGCTGGACGTGAGTAACAACAACCTGCAGGATTCAGGAGTGAAGCAGCTGTCGGCTGGACTGAAGAGTCAACACTGCAGACTGGAAACTCTCAGGTTAGTGTTCAGTTATTCTGATATGTTATTTTCTTTGTATGTTAATTATTTAGTGGAATGATTAAACAAGATTAAAAGAGTCAGAGAGCTGACTGAGGAGCTTGTCAAAATTGTAATGTCTTGGTTCATAGCACATAAAGTTAGAAATTAGACTTGGGTACACAGTTAGGTCCAAATGTATTTGGACAATGACAACATTTTGTTATTTTGGCTCTGGATTTGAAATCAAACAATGATTATGTGCTTACAGTGCAGACTCTCAGCGTCAACATGAGAGTATTCACAGCTATGTTGAATGGACTATGCAGGAATTATGGTTGGACCCCATATTTAAAAGGAGAAGTATTTTGAGGCTGCATCTGTTTCTTTGTGTCTGCATGTATGAGTCAGGCAGAGGTGGAAAGAGTACTAGAATATAATCCATCCATCCATCCATCTTCGTCCGCTTATCCGGGGTCGGGTCTCGGGGGCAGCAGCTCCAGCAGGGGACCCCAAACTTCCCTTTCTCGAGCCACATTAATCAGCTCCGACTGGGGTATCCTGAGGCGTTCCCAGGCCAGGTTGGAGATATGATCCCTCCACCTACTCCTGAATCTTCTCCGAGGCCTTCTCCCAGCTGGACGTGCCTGGAACACCTCTCTAGGGAGGTCACCAGGGAGCATCCTTACCAGATTCCAGAACAACCTCGACTGGCTCCTTTCGACGCAAAGTAGCAGCAACTCTACACTGAGCTAGGTATTTGAACTCCTTCCCTTGGGGTAAGGACTCATTCCATACCCGGAGTAGTCACTCCATCAGTTTCCTGCTGAGAACCATGGCCTCAGATTTAGAGGTGCAGATCCTCATCCCAGCTGCTTCACACTCGGCTGCAAACCGATCCAGTGAGTGCTGAAGGTCACAGGCCGATGATGCTATAAGGACCACATCATCTGCAAATAACAGCGATGATATCCCCATGCCACCGAACTTCAACCCCTCCCCATCCTGACTACGCCTCAATATCCTGTCTATAAATATTACAAAAACAGGATTGGTGACAAAGCGCAGCCCTGGCGGAGGCCAACCCTCACCTGAAACGAGTCCAACCTATTGCAGAGAACCTGGACAGAGCTCTCGTTTTTGGTCCTTCAGAGATTGGATGGCCCTGAGAAGGGACCCCCTCACCCCATACTCCCGCAGCACCTCCCACACAGCATCTCCCGGGGGACCGGTCATACGCCTTCTCCAGATCCACAAAAAAAATGTAGCATACATGGGCATAATCTCAGGCTCCCTCCAGGATCCTTGCGAGAGTGAAGCTCTGGCCTGTTGTTCCATGGCCAGGACGGAATCCGCATTGTTCCCCTTCAACCCGAGGTTCGACTATCGGCCAAACCCTCCTTTCCAGGACTAGAATATTATACTCAATTAAAAGTACTGTTACTTTAAAGAAATTTTACTCTAGTAAAAATACATTTAAAATTGTACAAATGTAGTTAAATCCAAAGTAAAAGTAGGTCAGTATAAATATACTCTGAGTAAACGTTACTGTGTTACATTTTTAAAAGGTGAACATCATCATCAACATGACCCCTAATGTTAACTATGCCATGGTATAATAATGTTAAGCATAATGTGATCCCTAATTAGATTGAATTGGTGTGCAATAAATAAATAAAGTCAAAGCAAATGTTAAAAAAAAATATTCAGACAGTATTTTCATCAGTATAATAAAGTTTTATTAATGGAGCTGGGTGCAGCTAAAGGACATTAATTTCCACTCTGACAGTTAGTCATAAGTGAATGTAGAAATGCTCAGCTTTTTGCATCTGTTGGCACTGTCAATGAGAAGAACTACAAACAAGCAACTTCACTGACTGGCGAGGTTCTGCAACAGAGCAAAATAAAAATAAGTAATTCTCACAGAATCACAAACAATATTTTACTCTGAGGTTATGTCTCTCACCTTAAATCTGATGTCTCCCTTATTAAAATAACCAATATGTAATGTATTTGTTTTCTTATGTATTGCTGATTCCTCGTCAGACTGAGTGGCTGTAAGCTGTCAGAGATAAGCTGTGAAGCTCTGTCTTCAGTTCTCAGCTCCCAGTCCTCTAGTCTGAGAGAGCTGGACCTGAGTAACAACGAGCTGCAGGATTCAGGAGTGAAGCAGCTGTTAGCTGGACTGAAGAGTCCACACTGCACACTGGAAACTCTCAGGTTATTCTACCTTTTATTAAAAAAGATTACTACCTAAGCTCTTTTATTCTTAATTTTCAATTATTAAATGGACTGTCTGAATATCCTTGTTAGGTTGAGTGGCTGTAACCTGTCAGAGAGAAGCTGTGAAGCTCTGTCCTCATTCCTCATCTCCCAGTCCTCTAGTCTGAGAGAGCTGGACCTGAGTAACAACAACATGCAGGTGTTTGACCTGAAGAAATACTCTGCTTCAGAGGAGGCTCTTCTGAGGCTGTTGTCAGTGGTCAAAGCCTTCAATGAAGCTATGTAGGTGCACACACAACTATCCAGATTAAATGGAGTTAATCTTCATTCACAAAAAATAACTTTTGTTTGTAATTGTATTGCCTTTTCCTCTTCAGACTGAGTGGTTGTAACCTGTCAGAGATAAGCTGTGAAGCTCTGTCCTCAGTTCTCAGCTCCCAGTCCTCTAGTCTGAGAGAGCTGGACCTGAGTAACAACAACCTGCAGGATTCAGGAGTGGATCAGCTGTCAGCTGGACTGAAGAGTACACACTGCAGACTGGAAACTCTCAGGTTAGTGTTCATTTATTCTGAGATGTTATTTTCTTTGTATGTTAATTATTTGGTAGACTGACTAAACAAGATTAAAAGAGTGAATGGGGTTCAGAAGTCCTCTAGTCTGAGAGAGCTGACTCAGGAGCTTGTCAATATTGTAATGTCTTGGTTCACAGCACATGAACTTGACTTGGATATACAGCTGGTCCAAATGTATTTTGACAATGACAACATTTTGTTATTTTGCCTGATTTGAAATCAAACAATGATTATGTGCTTACAGTGCAGACTCAGCTTCAACATGAGAGTATTCACTGTTGAATGGACTATGCAGGAATTATGGTTGGACCCCATATTTAAGGGGACAAGTATTTGGACAATTCAATTCAATTTTATTTATAGTATCAAATCATAACATAGGTTATCTCGAGACACTTTACAGATAGAGTAGGTCTAGACCACACTCTATAATTTACAAAGCCCCAACAATTCCAACAATTACAGTAATTCCCTCAAGAGCAAGCAGTGCGACAGTGGCGAGGAAAAACTCCCTCTTGGGAAGAAACCTCGGACAGACCTAGGCTCTTGGTAGGCGTCGTCTGACGGGCCGGTTGGGGGTGTGATGAACAGTGGCAATAATAGTCACATTAATAATGGATTCTTCCACTTTTGTGGAACGCCACTTACATTCGAGGTTTCACGAGATTTGTTTAATTTGCGTGTTTGGGAGTTACACCAAGGTGCTAATTTCCTTTGCTTCATCATCTTCTTTTTGAGGGGAGCAACCGAGTCTAAGGTCGTCCGTAGGCAACTCTTAGCACCGTCTACAAATGTGTCAATTTGAGAGGGACTGAGGTTAACATAGAGGTCCTCTGTTATGTTAAGGCATGACATAGAGTCGAATGCTGTTGGAATATCTTCTTTAAATTTAGCTATAGCACTGTCAGATAGGCATCTGGTGTAGAAGCTTTTATCTAATTTAATATAGTCAACCGATTGAATCCAGTAATGAGTTGAAAGCAGTACTAAGGCTATCATTGTCAACGTCCACATGGATATTAAAATCACCTACAATAAGTACTTGGTCTGATTTAAGGACTAAACATGATAAAAACTCTGAGAATTCAGATAAAAATTCAGAATACGGACCTGGAGCCCTGTAAATAACAACAAATATAATTGGCTGTAATGTTTTCCATTTTGGATGTTGAAGATTAAGAACAAGACTTTCAAAGGAGTTATAATTTAATTTAGGTTTAGGAGTAATTAACAGGCTTGCATCAAAGATGGCTGCAACTCCCCCTCCTCGGCCTGAGCCTCTAGGAATTTGAGTATTAATATGACTGGGAGGAGTGGCTTCATTTAGACTAACATAGTCTTCATGGCCCAGCCAGGTTTCAGTAAGACAAAATAAATCAATGTTATTATCTGATATCAACTTGTTTACCAATAATGCTTTAGAAGACAGAGGTCTAATATTTAATAGTCCACATCTAATTTTTCTATTTTGTTCTATCGTTGCAGTCGTTTTAATTTCTATTAGGTTGTTAAGTATAGCGCATCTGTTGTTTACCTTTTGATTTAACCGATCTGAGTCGGGGTCCAGACACCGTGCTTATTAGACTATGAGTGGGTGACTGCTCCAACGGAAGCACAGGGGGGCGCGTAGTCCTGCACCCCTGATTACTAATATCAAACTTGGGTTGTCATGGTTTATGTCTGATAAACTCGGTCAGATTTTTTGATATGAGAGCGGCTCCGTCCCAGGTGGGATGAATGCCGTCTCTCTCCATCAGACCAGGCTTTCCCCACGACCATTACCCCCTACGTGAAGTATGATCTTACTGTATTTACGGTTCTTTTGAGCCAGCAGCTCTTGATGGGATTCTATATCGCCCGCTCTGGCCTCGGGGACACATATGACCATAGGTACTATAGCCGCCGGCGCCGCCGGCTTCACAAATCGCAGTATAGAGCTCCCAATAACCAGAATTGGCTTCTCAGCGGGTGTATCACTGAGTAGGGAGAAACTGTTAGAGAGGCAAAGACGCTCCGGTTTAGAGCGACCGTCATCATGTGCACTCCCTGGTCTAGATCTAACGCTACGCTTCCCTCTGACTCTACGCTTCCCTCTAACGCTACGCTTCCCTCTAACGCTACGCTTCCCTCTAACGTTACGCTTCCCTCGGACAGTCACCCACTCGCCCGGCTGCTCGGGGTCTGACGGGGGACAGCTAGCAGAAGTTAAAGAAGCTACAGTATGGTGGTCCGCATTAACTACATGGTGCTGGCTAGCTACGGAAGCATACGATTCTGATTCCATGGTGTGAAGCCGTGACTCAAATTCACTAAGCCTTGCCTCCAGAGCAGCGAATATACTACGTTTATTACATGTATCTTTATCACTAAAGGAGGCAGAGGAATAGCTAAACATTTGACACACAGAGCAAGAAAGAGCAGGAGAGGGAGAGGAATTAGCCATTGCTAATGGCTAAGCTAAAGTAGCTAACAGCGTTTTAACAATTGTAAATTCAGCGAGTCAGTCACTGTAAGTGAAGCTAAGTATAAGTGCTTGAGTAAAACAATTGTAATTCAAATGCAATCCAGGCAAATAGCCGCTAATTTAAACAGTAAAGCAGAGTTCAGTAAGTTTTTGCCGGAGCAGCAAACTAGCGTTTGTAACACGGGAACACCGGAAGTGACACAATACGCTCACCTTACACGTCAGCACCTGGACAGGAGGCTGCATCTGTTTCTTTGTGTCTGCATGTATGAGTCAGGCAAAGGTGGAAGGAGTACTAAAATATTATACTCAAGTAAAAGTACTGTTACTTTAAACCTACATTAAAAGTAAGTTTTTGAGTTGATTCTTAGCAAAAACCCCTTTGTTCTTTCACAAATATGTACTAATTCATGTGCTGCCATGTAGCGCCTCCATCTTTAAAATAGATTAGCCAAAGAGGGACATACTTTGGCATTTCGGCCTCTTACACTCAGTGGCACCGTGACGAATGCCAGGGAGGGGGAGATTACTTGCCAGGGAAGCGAAAAAGAGAATTAAAACGATAACGCGACAGGCAAAGCAACAAGAAGAAAGTTAATTTTATAGTGGCTAGAACAGCTGCATGGAAATGATGGAGAAAGCTAATTTTGGGTTCGGCCACCGTTGGTGGAAGGGCTAGAAAGTAATATTCAGTTGGTTGTCGTATACAATTTCACTGCTAGATGGGAGAAATTCTTACACAATGTAGCTTTAAAGAAATTGTACTCTAGTAAAAATACATATGTATAAATTTAAGTTGTACATATGGCTGATTCTGTTTTTATTAATGGAGCTTGGCACATATAGGAGACTCATCTCACTCTGACAGTCATAAGTGAATATAGAAATGCTCAGCTGTTTGCATCTGTTTGCACTGTCAATGAGAAGAACTACAAACACGTGCAACTTCACTGACTGGCGAGGTTCTGCAACCGAGCAAAATAACAATCAGTCATTCTCACAGAATCACAAGCAGTGTTTTGCTCTGAGGTCATGTCTCTCACCTTAAATCTGATGTCTCCCTTATTAAAACAACCATTGTTTGTAATTGTTTTCTTATGTTTGCTGATTCCTCTTCAGACTGAGCGGCTGCAACCTGTCAGAGAGAAGCTGTGAAGATCTGTTCTTGTTCCTCATCTCCCAGTCCTCTAGTCTGAGAGAGCTGGACCTGAGTAACAACAACCTGCAGGTGTTTGACCTGAAGAAATACTCTGCTTCAGAGGAGGCTCTTCTGAGGCTGCTGCCAGTGGTCAAAGACTTCAACAAATATCTGTATGTGCACACACACCTATCCAGATTAAATGCAGTTAATCTTCATTACAAAAATAACTTGTTTGTAATTGTATTGCTGATTCCTCTTCAGACTGAGTGGCTGTAACCTGTCAGAGAGAAGCTGTGAAGCCCTGTCCTCAGTTCTCAGTTCCCATTCCTCTAATTTGAGAGAGCTGGACCTGAGTAACAACAACTTGCAGGATTCAGGAGTGAAGCAGCTCTCAGCTGGACTGAAGAGTCCACACAGCAGACTGGAAACTCTCAGGTTAGTGTTCAGTTATTCTGCAGGGACAGACTGACAATCTGTACGTTTGGGAAAAGTCCAGAACAGCCGTCCAACCGACGGCCAACGACAAAAAAAAAGTCTAATAAAGCGATTTTAACAACCAACAGCAGTGGGCGCTAATACGCTACACTTATATACGTGTAAAAAGTCTGGCTATCACCAGACAACTCGGTCTCCTAGTGGAAGCAGCAAAATGCGGTAAGCTCACAGAGCTTTTTGGTTGCAGTGCAACTGCCAGCAGCAGCAGCACTGCATCACTTAGCCAGAGTGTAGAGGACCAAGTGGAAGCTGAGCCTGGGTATCCACAGCCTGGTCATGATGAGGGACAGACAGCAGAGTTAATTTCACATCAGCAAGAAGTACTGGTACGTGCCAGAAGCAGGACACATTATAATAGGCTTCCTTTATCCCTATATTAGCGAATTGCATAGTCAGCTATCAACATGGGTGTGCATCATGATTATGGAAATTATTGTGCCATTTAGTGCTGTCAAACTTAACGTGATTAATCATTTCTGTTAGGATAATTTGAAACATTAAACGTGTTAGTGTTTCCTTTAGGATTTTTTTTTTTAGCAGTGGGGGCAGGTCTGTCCGCACAACAATAACCTCTGAATAGTTCTACTTGTTGTTAAATAGCAATGTGAGCGGCAGCCAATGGGGTGTGCATTACGTCGGCAGTATAATTTTAAAAGGGACTGTGACAACAGTTTTTGTACAGCCCTATTTCTGATACTGTGGTGGCAGAAATTTTGCCATGGTGGGCCACCACCACAAAATCAACATAGAGGAAACACTGGTGTTAGAAATGAATCGCGGGTTGACCGCAATTTCACTTCATTGTATATTAGAGGTTGTAGTGAGCTCACTTTTGCTGCTAGGATGTAGGGCTGGGACGATTCGTCGATGCCATCGACTAAGTAAATGCGTCGACACAAATAATTTGTGTTGACGCGTCGCTAAATAAAATAAATAAATGAAACTTGCGTGCAATTTAATTAATTTAATGTGGAACTAATGTAATGCGGAACTACTGCTGGATACGCGGGTTCTAGGGACACCTAATCTGTAGCCCCGCCTTAGCTCTAAAGCTAGCTGAGCTCATCCGCCGACATGCAGGTTTTTTTTCTGTCAGGTCGACGGTCCAGTGAGTGAGTCAGAGACATATATACTGTCTATGGTCAGAGCTAACAGCACGAAAGGACAAGTATGGCAAGTGGTGGCGACCCATTTCTCCTGAAAGTGACTGTATTTTGTGGTTGGATTGGTAGCCTACATCTGGCTTCAGGTTGCACTACAAATTAATTTTGCTTGAACAGTGCAGTGTTAAAAAATTTTAATAAATAGAGATTTGAACCTTATTGAAATTTGTTTTGTGTACATTGTTAATAATTGAGTAATGGGAAAATCATCGCTAATTGAAAAATTAATCGTTAGATTAATCGAAAACTTAATCGTTAGATTAGTCGACTAATCGAAAAAATAATTGCTAGATTAATCGTTTAAAAAATAATTGTTTGGGACAGCCCTACTAGGATGAAGACTATGGTATTGAATTAAACATCAGGCCTGAATTGGTACCACTGTAAACGTGCTAACAAACGGGGAAGGGGGCTAAATAATTCACCAAATTTAACCAAAAGTTTAACCAAAAAATCCTAGCTTGCCCTTTCTGTCTGTCTTCCATCAGAGTGCAGTTTTTCCTTGTCTTTCATATTTGCATTTACTATTGTGGAACTGGCAAAGACCTGGTGGTTGTTTGTGAAAGAGAAACAGACAAAATTGATAGGGCCTAGTTAGGGCTGGGCGATAAATTGATTTTATCGATTAACTCGAATGTGTTGTTGACGTCGATTTGTTTAAATGAAAATCAATTTATTCCTTTAACATCCGCCGACGCTCCCCTCTGGGCTCCCGTTGCTCCGAACGGGCTCAGCCCTCCCCCCTCTCGTTTGCTACCTCTAGAGATACACAAACAACATTGCAGCGACAGGGACTAACATTAATAATTTTCTTAACCAGTCGTTTCATAACTTACTTAACCGTAATCTCCGCCGAAATGACTGGCAGCTCGCGGTGCTGTGTCCCCGACTATTATTATTATTAAAACAACCATTGTTTGTAATTGTTTTCTTATGTATTGCTGATGCCTCTTCAGACTGAGTGACTGTGACCTATCAGAGAGAAGCTGTCAAGCTCTGTCCTCAGTTCTCCGCTCCCAATCCTCCAGTCTGAGAGTGCTGGACCTGAGTAACAACGAGCTGCAGGATTCAGGAGTGAAGCAGCTGTCGGCTGGACTGAAGAGTCCACACTGTCGACTGGAAACTCTTAGGTTAGTGTTCAGTTATTTGAAAACCATGACCCTCTGAGCTGTTATTTTCTTTATACTGTATGTGTTATTAAAAGGACTGACTACAGGCCAACCTTTCAGAGAGAAGATGTCAAGCTCTCTCCTCAGTTCTCAGCTCCCAGTCCTCTAGTGACTCAGGAGCATGTCAACAGTGTATTTTTTTTTTTTTACCTTTATTTATTCAGGGAAGGTTCACTGAGAGGCAGCGTCTCTTTCACAGGAACACCCTGATCACATACACACAGTTACATATTCATACCTGGAAGCTGCCCAGTACAACACAGTCTGATCTGCTGGCCACTGAGCAGCTCCACTGGAGCGGCTGGGGTCAGGTGCCTTGCTCAAGGGCACCTCAGTGGTAATGAGGGAGGGACAAGCGCTGTTCTTTCACTTTCCCCACCCAGATTTTATTTTGTCGGTCTGGGGATTGAACCGACGACCTCCCTGTCACAAGCTTGCGTCTCTAACCTTTAGGCCACCACTGTCCTGGGTCACAGTATTTTGCTAAACATCTTTGGTTCTGTGAAACTGACAGAATCAGCAGTGCTCTATATTGTTCATTTATTTTCTTAATAGACACACTAACTACAAACCTTTCATAGTAAGACACATAACCCCACCCTCAGGTAATCAGTTAGGTGCATATGTATATATTAGGGGTGGAACGTAACATGTATTCGTATTGAACCGAAACGGTACGGGTGACTCGGTTCGGTACATGAATTTACACGGAGAATACACTGTTTGTGCAAATTAATTAATGTAATGAACTGTGAACTATGTAATGAACTACTGTTAGATACGCCTTTCTTTAGGGATACCTAATCTATAGCCCCCCCCGAGCTCCGCCTACACGTCGACGGTCAAGTGAGTGAGTCAGAGCTAGCAGCACTAAGGACGAGTAGCCTAGCCTATGGCGAGTGGTGGCGACCCACAAGAGTTAGAAGTCCCGCCGGCCTCTTTAAGATCGCAAGTTTGGAAAAACTCTGGATTCCCAGTCAGTTAGTACAGGCGAGAGAGTGGTGGATAAGATGAGGACTGTGTCGGTGTTGTTCAGCAGTTGTTGGGTATGTGAGTGGACATACATCTAACATGCTAAAGCATATCTAACGCCATCACCCAGATGTGCCACATCCACATATGAGGCAAACTGTAGTCCCTTCCATATACAACCAAACACGGACGTTGATGGAGCACGAGTTGTCAGCTGCACCCTCCGTTTCACTAACGACTAATGGTAGGACTTTGCGCGCTACGGAAAGCTAGCTCACGGTGACTGCTCATTTTATTGACTGAGTGGGAAATGAAAGCATCAGTTCTAAAGACGCGGCCCCTGTATGAGTAGCACACAAGCACTCACCTAGCTGAGAAGCTACAGGAGGTTGTGGCAGAGTGGACACTAGAAAGGTATGCCTGTCACACTTAATAGTATACTTTCTTTTGTGGGGGAAGGTCTCGCCTGAGTAGAATTCTTTTGTTTGTTATTATTCTATGTAATTTGCACTTCCATAAATAAGAGAAGCTGTATTTTCAATTTTATAGCTGATTGTCTTATTTTGTTTACAAGTTACAGATGGAGTCTGTACTTTACATACTTCAGGCTGTTGCAGCTAGCTCAGGGGGAGACCGTATGACACTAGGTGGTATAGCCTGAGACATGCACAATAAAAAATAAATTGCCTTCTGCATTTTTGTTTTGCTTTTCCCTCCATTGTACCGAACCGTGATGTCTGAACTGATGTATGAACCGAACCGTGACTTCTATGTTCTGTTCCACCCCTAGTATATATACTGTACAATGACATCATTTTGTTATTTTGGCAATACATTTTAAATGAGCTAATGATTATGTGCTGAAAGTGCAATTTCAGAGTATTCACAGCTATGTTGAATGGTCTATGCAGGAATTATGGTTGGATCCCATATTTTAGGGGACCAAAGCGTTTGGTCAACATGCTGTTTATATGGGCATGTGTCATTCAGACAGAGGTGGAAGCGTACTAGAATATTGTACTCAAGTAAAAGTACTTGGAGTCTTCCTCCTTCACAGGGGGCATGTCGGTCAGTTTTAGGACTTCTTCTTAATCAAAGTGTTCCTGCCAAACAGCTGTGAAAAAGATCTACCTGAACCAACACTACGCTCCATTAGTGTTGGTGACAGTCATTTTAAACAGTGGACGGATGTATACGACTAACATGAAACTAATTTTTAGAGGTGTGTGTGTGTGTGTGTGTGTGTGTGTGTGTGTGTGTGTGTGTGTGTGTGTGTGTGTGTGTGTGTGTGTGTGTGTGTGTGTGTGTGTGTGTGTGTGTGTGTGTGTGTGTGTGTGTGTGTGTAGTCTGTCAGGCTGTCTGGTCTCACAGGAAGGCTGTACTTGTCTGGTCTCAGCTCTGCGCCTCAACCACTCCCATCTGAGAGTGCTGGACCTGAGCTACAATCATCCAGGACACTCAGGAGTGAATCTGCTGTCAGCTGGACTTAAGGATCCAAACTGGAGACTGGACACTCTCAGGTATGGATAGACAACAGCAGCTCTCACACTGTTTCTCTGTCACTAATGGATGAACTCTGGTTCATGTTTAATGGAGAATGTGAGTGAAGGTGTATGAAGTTGATTCTGACTTTGTTTCTTCCTGCAGGATGGACCATGGTGGACTGCAGTGGTTGAGACCTGGTCTGAGGAAGTGTGAGTGTGTTTAAAGTTTTATTCTTGAGAACTCAGCTGCATGTTACACTAGATTTTTACATTTTCTTGACTGAAGTACGATGACGATCAGTTAGGATTTGTTTTCTGTCGGTGTGGCTAGAAAGATGTTAGAACTCAATCAATCAATTTAAAATCCACAAACACAACAACTGAACAAAGTGATCCAACTAGAACAGTCTAGCCAACAGAAGGCTAACTTTGTTTCTTTTGACTGTCACTAAACTGGAGGAAGTTTAATGAACTGTATTTGCTGATTCTTGGTAAGGCAAGGCAAGGCATCTTTATTTATATAGCACATTTCAGCAACAGGGCAATTCAAAGTGCTTTACATAAAACATTAAAGAGCAGTTAGAAAACAATTAAAAAACAATAATAAACAAATTAAAAACATTAAAAGACAAGAATAAAATAGACCTTATGAACATTAGCTTTGGTACATCGGTCAGAATGCATTTGACAGGACCCCAGTATCCATTTACTGCACTTTATTGTGTTAGGTTGAAGGCTCTGAAAACAGAAATGAAAACAAATTCAAAATCCACAAACACAACAAACTGGGTTCACGAGATCAAGATGAGACAAGATTTTAACACTATTTTACAGAAAACTTCAATGAAGAAATAAGACTGGAAAAATAGTCCTTTATTCAATCGAAAGTCACAAAATGAAAGTACTGCCTGGCTTCTCTCCTTTATAACTGAAAGTTACACTGGGTTAGGGTAGGGTTGGGGTAGTAAGTGGCGATTTTGGCAGCCAGCCTTCCAAAAGATAGAACAATGAAATGAAATGTTAACCAATCATTAACCATTGACTGACAAGCAGGAAACTGAGTCTCGGTTCACCTGTTGGAGGCTATGACACATTTTCCGCACTCTGTGTCCACGGACAGCTGTATTGGTTAATGCTCTGTGCATTGTCGGACACATGTAGCCACTTTACTGAAACCGAGCCTGTCTCCTCCGCCTCCACCTGCAGGTTGTCAACTGTGTGGTTTGGAATAAAAGGGGAAAAAACAGGTCAGAGTAACACAGCAGATATCGCTCATATACATTTATTTTAATTTTTTTATTTTTTATGATGTACTTAAAGCAACACTAGAGAACTTTTCCCGCTTTGGTACCCCTACAGGTTGGAAGCAGAATTGTCCATAAAATTACATTATGCAAGTTTGCAGAATCGGGTAGCGCAAGCTTTAGTTCCAATGAGACAACCTGTAGGGGTTCTCTAGTGTTGCTTTAAGGCGGCAGGCGTTTGTTGACCGCCTTAGCTGCAGAGTGCTGCGGGAAACCCTGGTGCACGTCACACTGACTTCAGACCAGTGTACACATAGGGTTGGGCGATGTCCCCTAAATTGGCAGTTGGCAATGTTTACAGTAAAACGTCATGATGGACGATGATATCGTCATTGTCGGGGAGGGTTCTTTTTTTACATAAATATTTGTTTCTACTACAGTGCCGTAAAGTGTAGACTCAA
Source organism: Perca flavescens (assembly GCF_004354835.1). Classification (NCBI taxonomy): domain Eukaryota; kingdom Metazoa; phylum Chordata; class Actinopteri; order Perciformes; family Percidae; genus Perca; species Perca flavescens. Next base: position 73,567 of record NC_041345.1, read on the forward strand.
TCAGATGTCCGTGATCTGCTTAATGACAGTAAAGTGGAACGTTTGAGTTTAAACTACATTCTCGGTTATATTAGCACTGAATAACGCATTCAATAAACAGAAACCTAACTCTGCACGTGAACAGATGCGCAGTATTAGCTCACACATTAAATAGCAACCCTCGTGAATTAGCCTACTGTTCCTAACGTACATTCATAAATCCTACATAACATCGTCCTCAGACTTACTTATTCATGCACGCACACAGTAGTATCCACAAAGTTAGTCCAATGAGGGGATAAAGGAAAGTGTGATAGCGTTCCACGTTAACGCTTTTTTCTCTCTCGCTCGAGACAGCTGTGTCCAAGCCGAGGCACAGAGCATTGTTGCTGCATGCTGATACGTTACTAGTCCAGGTAGCATTTGTCTGACAGGGTGGGGGGCGTGGCATCACGATGGTGGGTCTTATCGTCCATCGGCACAACCCTAGTGTACACATGGTTTTAAAGCCAGCTGCAGGTGAAACGGTGGAAATGGAAAACAGGCTGAGAGACATAATCTTAATAATAAAACATTGTTGTGATTGTGTTTTCAGTCTACACAGCTGTAAATCAGATCAGATTATTTCAGTAATTGTCAGTAAAGTTGTTAATAAATCATCAGATGATAACCTGCAGCTGTATTATGTCTTGTTCTCTCCATCAGATGTCTGTGAACTGCAACTGGACACAAACACAGTAAATGGAAAACTTAAACTGTCTGACAACAACAGGAAGGTGACAAATGTGGGAGAGGATCAGTCATATCCTGATCATCCAGACAGATTTGACTTCTGGGAACAACTGCTGTGTAAAAATGGTCTGACTGGTCGCTGTTACTGGGAGGTCGAGAGGAGAGGAGGAGTTGATATAGCAGTGAGTTACAGAGGAATCAGCAGGAGAGGAGACAGTAAAGACTGTTGGTTTGGATGGAATAATCAGTCCTGGAGTCTGATCTGCTCTGATCGTGGTTACTCTGTCTGGCACAATAACATAAGAACAGTCCTCACTTCCTCCTCGGTCTCTAACAGAGTAGCAGTGTATGTGGACTTTCCTGCTGGCTCTCTGTCCTTCTACACAGTCTCCTCTGACTCACTGATCCACCTCCACACCTTCAACACCACATTCACTCAGCCTCTCTATCCTGGGTTTATGGTCTGGTCTGGTTCCTCAGTGTCTCTGTGTTATCTGCAGGACTGAGAGTCTCTCCTGTGGACAGAAACACTTTATGATTCCTGTCATCAGCTGACTCTCTTTACCTGAGGATACACTGTATAAAGCTGAGTGAATGTGATGTTACTTTAAATTTTTGGTAAATCTGTGTCCATGGATATGAGCTGTACCAAGAGCTTCTCTGATATCAGATTTGTATTTTATATGCAAGAAAGAACAACTGAGGATAAAATATTAAACTTAAAGTCTGAAACTGAGCTTTGTTGTCTTGAAACATTTGTTTCTGAAAGAATCTCAAACACGATTATTTCAGGATGAAATTCAGCATCGGTGAAAAAATAATTACAGGTTGTAAATAGTTGGTTTAATTTGATCTCTACACAATTAATCTTCTCGACTGTTTTCTGATTCTTTTACGGATTTATTATTTTTTATGGCATTTAAACTGTCTGTCTGCACTTCATTAATTACTATTTTACGTGTACTTCACTTTGTTTGGTGTTACTTAGTTTTTAATATGTATTATCTTGTATGTTTTTATGTAAAGCACATTATGATTATATCTGTTAAAAGTGTTCTTTAAATAAAGCTATGCTTAATTAATCAGAAGCCAGCAACGATTCATAAGAAAAACTTAAATTCATGTTTAACAATGTTTACACATGCCTGTAAGTCCAGCAACATTATACTGTTAGATGTATAATGGAGTTTTGTGGGGGGAGATGGAACTAAACAGACATGTTTCAGTGTATATCTTGCATCATTCAGGACCGTAATGGGAGAAGAAGATATTCATCTTGACCCGTTGACAAGCGGTCAAAACGTCCCGGCTGCTGCCCGGTGTCCTGTCCTGGAAATGTCTCTGGAGAAAAAGAGCAAGGACTGAAGGAGAGCTGCACCAAGCTAGCCAAAGTTAGCCACACTGGCTGGACAGGAAACAGGGAAGTTACCTTCAAAATAAAAGAGCAACACGAAGGGTGAGTAAGGTTTATAAATACTCTCCATGGACAGGGCTGTCCAGATCCAGTTTACTATGCAAGAGTTTGGTACAGATACATTTCCATGACATTAATTCAAGTAGAGTTAAATGTATAAGTTTGGACTAAATTAGCAAAGAAACAAATGAACCTTATTGTTAATTCTGCTGATCGTTGGTTTTTATGGTAGTAGAAAATTACAGTAAAATATATAAAACACTATGACAAATATGTTCATAAACCTGTTCTAAGTTCACTGATAAAAATAAATAACCTCAATTTTCTATGTATTAACTAGTTGTTTGAGTTTTGTGATTGTGTTTTTTGACCATCAAAGGAGTAGAGGTTTTATTCTGTGTATACTACAAACTGCTGCCTGCTGAAATAGGCCTTCACCCTAGGTGAAGACGCAGCAATACACAATAAAAATGTGTAAAGATACTTGCCAATATAAACAATTCAGATTAATTTTTAATGTATGTAATGTGTTACCCCCCTAACTCAGGATTGTAAAGTTTAACAATGACCCAATTAGTTGTACTTACATGTCATGGCCTCTACTTAAAGTCCTGAAAAGATTGTCATCGTTAGCCTCTGCACTCCTGAGTTTTTCACATTATGGATGTTAATATATATATATATGAATTATTTTTATTGACAAGTATGTTTACACAGATGAGTGGATTTGAAAAGAAATGTATTTCTCCATCTTTGTGTACCTACTGGCTGTGTATGTTAGGTTGTAGTACTAAAACATGTTGCAACCTGTGTTGGTGAATAGTAGTTTTATTTAGAATTTTCTGACAGGAAGTGTGTTTTATTCCCAGCGGCTTGACAGTGATAGTGAGAGGAGAGTGGTGGTGACTCTGCACATCGGGGCTTAAATGAAAGAGGATGCATGGAGATCTCAGACAGCTGGCAGGATTATTCCTCCCCTTCTTCCACAGAGTGTCCTGTCTGCAGTCAGGTGAGTCCAACTGTCCCTTGTCCTGCTGCTGTTTGTTTAAATGTCCTCATGCCGCTCTGCAGTTTCTCATTCAGCCAGCAGCTGTACTGCAGGTGCAGCTTACCTAAAGTCTAACTTCACTATCAGCAGGAAGCATCTGCATTGAGGTCCAGAGAGAGGAATTCCCTCTGGCTGCATGCATTCTTCAAACCACATACAGAGTATTCATTCACTTTTAATCCCTGGAATTAGTTTAATTTGTTGATGGTAATGTTTTATTTTGTCATTCAAAGACCGATAAAAGACAAACCAGACACAGAAGGAGACAATTGGTTTGAGATTTGATTTTATATTAATACAAGAAGTGATCTTTGATAGAGATAGAGAACATGTGTCTCCAGATGTGTGTGTGTCTGTATCAGACACACATCTGAAGCTGGAGCTCCTGAGGTGGTCACACAGATTTAAAGTCTTTGTTCAAGAACCAAACTGTGGAGGAGCTGAAGCAGAATATGACATCTGTCTGTTCAACAGTCTGAGCAATGTCCCACACTAATGGAGCTCTGAATATCTGTTCCTTTGGAGGACGCTGATGCTAATTAGTCGCTGTCAACACTGACTCAATCTCAAATATATTCACTTTAATATTATATATGACACAGAAAAATTCTCACAGTTTGAGAACCTGGAATCAGAGAATAATTGGAATAATTATTTGTACAGCACCTTTAAAAACAATAGTTTTCGAAGTGCTTTGACAGAAGAAACATAAGCACATACACATCAATACACATTATGTACACACCATTGTACTTTTAAAACAAAAGGTGGGGCAGCTTTAAAGGACAGAACAAGTTACAATTCAATAAACAAAATGAAATTAGCAGGCGATAGGGTAAAAAGACAATAAAAAAGATGATAAAAAGACGGCATAGCATATAAGCAAGTAAAGATGTGTCTGTCTGATAATTTCCTCTCCTCCATCTCTTATTAATCAATGTCTGTGATGTCTGTCCCTCACTACCATCTATGTTCTGTAAAGTGTTCTTCTAAACAAAAGGGCAAATTAACATTCAGAAACTTCATGGGAGAAAGGACGAGAGCACACATTGTTTTATAAACCTCCATAGAAAATGAAAGACTTAAATTCTGGTTTCTATCTCTGGGGAAACTCTGAAACATTTAGTGTGTTTGGCCGAAGCAAAATCAAAACTACTGTCTCCAAACTTAGAGAATAAAACCTGATTTTTATATTCCACTGACATGACTAATAAATGTGATACCATAACCATGTTGGAATAACATCATGTTGCATTATTTTCAGCACATTCTCCCAGGTACATCCACTATGCAGTTAAAGAAGTGATTTAAACAAGGGAATCACTTTTTAGAATAGTTGATTCCTCCAGTAGATGCTGACTCTCTGTCTGCATCCTCCTCCTTCAGGGAGCTTCCTCCTGAGCCAGCGGCATCATGAGAGATTCCACCTCCTCCCTCGTAGACAAGGCCGAGGGTGATGATGCCCCCCCCCCCCCCCATCATGGGATGTCTGAGGAGCAGCAAAAGCACCTCCCTCCCTCGGCAGATCCACAGACCCAGCAGGCACAGAGAGCGCAGGTACGAGACAAACTGGCTGTCATCCCAACAAGGAACGGGAAACAGTTCCAGGGGAGTCCAGAACCCAGTTCAGCTTACTGTGATGGTCCTGAAGAGAAGTTTAGGATGAGATGTTTGAGGGTCTCCCAGAGGAAATAGTTAGTGGAGCTGATATATATATATATATATATATATATATATATATATATATATATATATATATATATATATATATATATATATATATATATATATATATATATATATATATATATATATATATATATATATATAGATATAGATAGATAGATAGATAGATAGATAGATAGATAGATAGATAGATAGATAGATAGATAGATAGATAGATAGATAGATAGATAGATAGATAGATAGATACTAAAGTAGCAAATAAAATATATAAAATAGGATATATTTTAATATAGATACATGTTATATATATATATATATATATATAACATGTATATATATGTATATATATATATATATATATATATATATATATATATATATATAACCACCTGTTGAATGAGATCCTCTATAAAACACAGGATTTATAAATCTATAAAAGGACAAAATAGGAAAAACAACTTAATGAGTGTCTGACTAATTATAGTGAACTAAAGTAGCATTTCAAAGATAAAATAGGAAGATGTAAATAAAGTAGATACTTACCTGACAGGTGGATTCTGAAATAAACCTGAAAGTAAAAGGGAACAAGTGAGTAAGAAGTGAAAGAATATTTTATTGTATAACTGCATATGATGTGGGGGTGCACTGGAATATCTGTTGTCATTCTGTGTTGAATTTTATTCTAAGAATAATACCAACTCATGAAAACCTTCTAACTAAGAGGAGGGAATACGTGTTTGTTTCTTACCTTTTCAAAGGTTCCCGTTGAGTGTGTGTCTTGGTTCACCTTTGCTGCCTGATACCCAGAGAAAGAAATCCGCTGCTTGTGTGAGTAACGTTACATCCCGCTACCAAACACACAGGCCTCGTAGCTTCAGAGAGACGCCAGCCATGACACTTTGAAGTGTGAAGTCTTTCTAACGACGTATTTTCACAGTCTGATACTTCAACAGTTTTATAACACACTGAGACTTTCTTGACTTGCAAAATTATCTTTTGAATTGACAAACAGCTAGCGTTAGCTGGTAACTAAAAGGAAAGTCTGTCGGTTTGTACAAGCAGGTGAATGGCGTCAGTACCCGGAGGTCCACGTTTACCTGACCGTAACTCTGCGCTGGGTGAGGTGGAAAGAGTGCCAGAATATTGTACTCAAGTACAGTTATTTTAAATATGTTATTAAAGAAAAAGTACTTGTGTACAAAGATTAACGACTAAAACTGTGTTTGCACAAAGACAGAGATATGCAGACGCAGTGCTTTCAGTATTATAAAGTTGCATGAACCGTATGTTGATACTGTTTTAATGATCAATTATTGTGGAACTGGACGCACATACAGGAGCCTCATGTTCACTCCCACAGTGAGATATAAGTGGATGTTGAAAAGCAAACCGGACAGACAACGACAGCTCTCCCACTGTTTCTCTGTCACTAACAGATGATCTCTCGTTCATGTTTAATGGAGAATGTGAGTGAAGGTGTATGAAGTTGATTCTGACTTTGTTTCTTCCTGCAGGATGGACCATGGTGGACTGCAGTGGTTGAGACCTGGTCTGAGGAAGTGTGAGTGTGTTTAAAGTTTGATTCATGAGAACTCAGCTGCATGTTACACTAGATTTTTACATTTTCTTGACTTAAGTATGATGATGAATTTCTCCAGAGTTTCAGTCAGGATCTGTTTTCTGTCAGTGTGGCTAGAAAGATGTTAGAATTCAATCAATCAATTTAAAATCCACAAACACAAACTGAACAAAGTGATCCAACAGAACTAATACTTTTTTATTTTATTAGGGCCCGAGCGCCGACAGCGGCGAAGGCCCTGTTGAAACTGAAAGAATTATTATTACACCAAATTAATTGGCTTTTTGAGGGGCTTAACATATTCAAAAACTCACCAAATTTGGCGGCCGCATAAAGTCTGGTGAAAATGTACGTATTTTAAGGGTTTCGGGAATAGACGCACAAAAATGGCTCGCTAGCGCCCCCTAGAAAGTTAAAAGAATTGAGCCCCTGCAGTAAGTTTAACGTAGACTCACGAAACTTGGTACACATATGTAACATGTCAAGATGTAAAAACAACTTCATTAGAGCCATACACTAAACCCAACAGGAAGTCCGCCATTTTGATTTCAAAGTTCGAAATTAGTGCGATTTTGGCCATTTCCACATGTCGTACTTTAACGAACTCCTCCTAGAGATTTCATCCGATCAACTTAAACTCGGTCTGTGCCATCTTAAGACGTTAAAGATGAAAAGTTGTTAAAAGAAAAACTTTTCGTCATAGGGCGTGGCCGTGGCGGGGCGGCCATTTTGTGCGTTTCGCCGCCGAAACAGGAAGTGGGTGTAACTGGAGTGTACGTTGTCCAATTACCTCGAGACTTTTTAGGATTCATAAGAGTCCAACCCTGAGGACAAATAAAGGCCGATATTTACTTAAAGTCATAGCGCCCCCTAGTGGCAACAGGAAGTAGGCCTAAAAGTCAAGGTGCTACGTTGTCGTATCTGCCCGAAATTTCTCACGATAAAACTGGACTTTTGAAGACGTTGGGAAGTTGCGTGGAATTATGGGAGTTTTTAGTGTTAAACACCTTCGCTGCCGGTTAGAATGCATCAGTTCACGGACGAGTTTACCCATTCAAGTTTATTCACGTTACGTTTAGTAACGTTTATTCATGTTATTGTAACATAATTACGTTTTTCTTGATTAGATTTTTATTTGTAGCTGACCAGTTAGCTAGTGAGCCAGCAAGCTAACCGTAGCCAGCAGCTAAAGCACAAAATATTTCACATATCAATGTCACCTTTTGGATGGTTTCAACACCGGGGCGGACGGGGTTTGTTGTAACGCTAGCTAGCTACTAAACGAGGCTGAGAGACGGTGTGGGGGGGGATTGTCGGGGAAATCTCCGTGATAGCGAGCCAGGACGTTCGATGCCTGTTGTGCAGCAGCAGAACATCTCCCAGTTGCCCCGAATTATCTCCCCTTCACTTTTCAGTAATCTTAACTTTTCGTTTTGGTGCTTAACCCACCTTTTGTCGGGTTAATTTAGCTAACCGTAAAGACAGCTAAACGCGAAGGGGGGAGAAATTCGGCAGGGAGGAGATTTTCGGCACATACACCGTTAGCGCTACGGAGATGTACCTAGCTAGCTACCGCTATGGATGGCCGTTGTTGTGACTCGGTGCTGGGTCTGATATGGTCTGTTTCCCGACGTTTAATTAAACTGCCGTTAGCGTCGTAAGCACCAGGCACTGGAGATAAGTTCTGGCCGGGGGTTGCTGTTAGGGGTGCACCGATCCGATATTTGGATCTGGTATCGGCCCAGATATTGACAAAATAGGTGGATCGGAAAAATTAACAGATCCACGGGCCAATCCAGTTTTTTTTTTTTTTTTTTACTCTGTTGCAGCACCGGGGCCCCTGTTAACTGCGTACCCTTTTCACTCATGGTAGTAACTTCATAACACAACAATTAATAACCCACAACTAACTCTCTTTAAAAGGATAAAACACCAAAGCATATAACAATTTGAGACTTAAACAGTTTCTAACACTAATAATTTTACATTTACAAATGTAGCTACACCGCCGAATGGCATGCTGGGTAACATTACAGCTGCTAGACTAGCTAGCCAGGTAGCATAACAGTCTGTTAAGCTGGGAGAGGCTCCGGTTGCTACTGCACATTCAAGAACCGAGAAGAGAGTTAGCTAGAGGATGAAGAGAGTTAGCTAGAGGATGAAGAGAGTTAGCTAGAGGATGAAGAGAGTTAGCTAGAGGATGAAGAGAGTTAGCTAGAGGATGAAGAGAGTTAGCTAGAGGAGAGAGCGGAGATACACCAGAACAACGTGTGCTCAAGAGAGAAGCCGTCTGTTGTTCTGAAGTTTTTTGTTTCCAACAAATCGGACATAATGTAGCCACTGTTGTTGCCCGTCGCTCTCTAACGTTACTCGGCCGTGCTAACGTTACTGTGCTAACGTTACTGTGCTAACGTTAAAGACCTGTCACTTCAAGCATGCAGCGGAGCAACATTATGAACACAATCCACCTCCGGTCCCTCCACAGAGCGTTGAGAAAGACGGGTTCAGAGCAATGATTAAAACTCTGGATTTAAGATGTCTCGCCTCGCTGAAATTATTATTTATATATATATATATATATATATATATATATATATATATATATATATATATATATATATAATATATATATATATATATATATATAATAATATTATTATTATTATTATTATTATTATTATTATTATTATTATTATTATTCAAACAGCGAAGGAGGCTGACAGCGGAGCACCGTTCACTCGCCCACTACAACCACACTACAACCTAACTAACCTGGGGCCAAGGTAGTGGTTATACAACTAGCCTACAACTATTTTGTTTTGAAAGGGAAACAATGTTAAAGTTGTTTGTATGTGTATTCATTAGATTTGAGTTTATTTTACTACTTTGCAGTTTGTACAATACAAATAGTTTAGCTTCTGTAACTGTTTCATGGATTCCCCTTCATATAACGTTATTGTATAATGTCGTGGAGCCAAACCCTTTAGTAATAAAAGCTTTTAGTAAACATGATGACATAAACATGTTTTTGTGATATTCTATGTACTCCTGACAGTAGAATAAGCCATTATAAACCTATATAAAAGGTGGCCCATTACTGATGGCCCATTATTATTTATTTAAATTTATTTTAAGAAGTTTGATTACATTATATTTTCGATTTGAATGCACAGTTGTTTTTTAAATAACAAATAAATAAGAATTCAATACATTAAATCTATGTTATTTTGTCTTAGTTAGGAAAGTAATGTTTAGTTAGGAAGGTCTGGTGCCTTTAGTCTCTCCCACATGGTGGAAGGAAGGTATAAGGTGGAAGGTATACAGTTTATTATTAATTCAGCAAAAGTATCGGATCGGTATCGGGTATCGACAGATACACAAAGCCCTGGCATCGGTATCGGTATCGGGACTGAAAAAGTCGGATCGGTGCATCCGTAGTTGCTGTAATGGAAGTAGCTGGCTGATAGCTCACTGGGGGCTAACGGTAACTAGCTAGCTTTATGTCCCGGGGCTGTTGTCAGCTTTCATCACGACTGAGTCTCTCTGCGCCGGGGGAGTGAGGAAGACAGACCGGGGTGTGCTACTTTGGCTAAATTAGCATTAGATTAATCGTCTATCTATACAGCTAACGTTAACGTTACTAGTGAAGTTATTCATGGGTTAACTCAGTCCTGTTAGCTGTGGTCGAAACAGTCATACTAAAAATAACTTTATTAGCGTGTTGAACGATGTTGTAACCTCATAATGTTACCCACAAAGCTTTAGCATCAACGTTAGCACATTGTAGTAACGTCAAGCTAGTATCTATATTGAACTTTCAAAATAGATAAGGTCTCTGTTGTATTACTGTGATAAAAAGTGGGATGTAATTAATCACAAAATGATGCTGTATGGCAAAAAAAGCAGTATTATGGTTACAAGTATTTTTTTTCTGTGACATTACAATTACAATTACTCCTGAACGTATCATCTTGGTGCCAGTGTTCTGACGGAAGTTAGAGTAACTGGAGGGTGAAAGGTTATATGACGCCACTGACGGGCGACTAAAGGAAACGTGCCGTGTCTGAAAATAAAATAACAGATTTCTCTGGGTTTGACATTTGGTGGAAACATTTGGGATAGTGTAAGAACACAACTCATAAAAATATATAACATAGGTATTAAGGTCATTTTTAGACATTTTAAAGCAGAAATGTTACATATTGTACCTTTTAATGTAGAGTCTTGTGTGAGGTGTCATTGAACTCAGCAGAGAGTTCATCTTCATTGGTGATGGTTGGACCCGCCCCCTATGTTTTAGCCACGCCCCCTTTCACAGCTAGCGGTGTCCGCCGGTAACCCCGACGCTCGCAGAGGCGCGAGGGCCCGTCCATCGCTGCTCACAGCTTTAATTCTTTTTATTTTTATTTAGTCTAGCCAACAGAAAGCTAACTTTGTTTCCTTTGCCTGTCACTGATATTAGAGAAGAGCGTTGTTGCCTTCAAGTGCTGCTTGTAAACTCGTACTTCTGACCTATAAGTTGATGAGTTTTCTTCTCTGGATGTTTTTAATAAATCAGTGTTTAAAAACCTACAAGCCATGAACGCAACATGACATAGTTGATATCTAAAAGATGTAGAATAAAGTGAGTTGAGGTGGATTTACCTTCCAGTTCCTCCCTGAATGGAGACCTGGGACCAGATGTACGACACATACTCACAAATACCACAAATACTTTCACACATAAACTGGTATTTCTATAAACGGAAGGTGTGCACATCACACTGACTTCAGACCAGCGTACACATGGTTTTATAGCCAGCTGCAGGTGATCAGGTGGAAATGGAAAACAGGCTGAGAGACAGAATCTTAATAATAAAACATTGTTTGTTGTGATTGTGTGTTTTCAGTCTACACAGCTGTAAATCTGTAAATCACCATCAGATTCTTTCAGTAATTGTCAGTAAAGTTGTTAATAAATCATCAGATGATAACCTGCAGCTGTCTTATGTCCTGT